>NC_044553.1:47926424-47996524 GCF_007565055.1 Rhinopithecus roxellana | reverse complement strand
GCTCCCAAATAACCTTTGCAGAATCCACAACAGTGTTAGCAAACTGTTCCAAGAAGGGAAGGGTGGAACTCTGTGTGATGAAGTCACACATCAGAAAGCAATCTCTCAGAAAGTTTCTCTGTAGTTATTATGTGAGGACATTTCCTTTTTCACCATGGCCCTAGGGGCTACCAAATATCACTTTCCAGATTCCACGAAAAGAGTGTTAGCAAACTGCTTCTTGAGGCATAGGTTGTAACTCTGTGAGATGAATTCACAGATCAGAAAGAAGTTTCTCAGAAAGCTTTTTCACGTTTTGAACGGATGAAATTTCCTTTATCAGCTAGGCCTCAATGCGATCCAAGGAAGCCCTTCTCAGCTTCCTCAAAGACAGTGTTAATGGACTGCTCCACGAAACATAAGTGTAACTCTGTGAGATGAATTCACACATCACCAAGAAGTTTCTAGAAAGCTTCTTTTTAGTTTTCATCTGTGGATATTTCCTTTGTCACCGTCAGGTTCATTACGCTATGAAATACCAAATTGCAGATTTCCAGAAAACTGTGTTAACAAACTGATCCAGAAGAAACGTGTAACTCTGTGAGTTGCATTCACACATGGCAATGCAGTTTCTCAGAAAGCTTCTCTTAGTTGTTATGTGAGGATAATTCCTTTTTCACCCTAGCCCTCAATAGCGCCCAAATATACCTTTGCAGAATCCACGAGAACAGTGTTAAAACTGTTCCAAGAAGGGAGGGTGGAACTCTGTGTGATGAAGTCCACATCAGAAAGCAATCTCTCAGAAAGTTTCTCTGTAGTTATTATGTGAGGACATTTCCTTTTTCACCATGGGCCCCATGGGCTACCAAATATCACTTTCCAGATCCACGAAAAGAGTGTTAGCAAACTGCTTCTTGAGGCATAGGTTGTAACTCTGAGATGAATTCACAGATCAGAAAGAAGTTTCTCAGAAAGCTTCTTTCACGTTTTGAACGGATAAAGTTCGTTTACAGCGTAGGCCTCAATGCGATCCAAGGAAGCCCTTCTCAGCTTCCTCAAAACAGTGTTAATGGACTGCTCCACGAAACATAACTGTAGCTCTGTGAGATGAATTCACACATCACCAAGAAGATTCTAAGAAAGCTTCTTTCTAGTTTCATCTGTGGATAATTCCTTTGTCACCGTAAGGTTCATTGCGATATGAAATACCAAACTGCAGATATGCAGAAAACTGTGTTAACAAACTGATCACTGAAGAGAAACGTGTAACTCTGTGAGTTGCATTCACACATGGCCATTCAGTTTCTCCGAAAGCTTCTCTTAGTTATTATGTGAGGATAATTCCTTTTTCACCCTAGCCCTCATGAGCTCCAAATATACCTTTGCAGAATGCACGAGAACAGTTTAGCAAACTGTTCCAAGAAGGGAATGTTGGAACTCTGTGTGATGAAGTCACAATCAGACAGCAATCTCTCAGAAAGGTTCTCTGTAGTTATTATGTGAGGACATTTCCTTTTTCACCATGGGACCCCTAGGGGCTACCAAATATCACTTTCCAGATTCCACGAAAAGAGTGTTAGCAAACTGCTTCTAGAGGCATAGGTTGTAACTCTGTGAGATGAATTCACAGATCAGAAAGAAGTTTCTCAGAAAGCTTCTTTCACGTTTTGAACGGAGGAGATTTCCTTTTACAGCGAAGGCCTCCATGCGATCCAAGGAAGCCCTTCTCAGCATCCTCAAAGACGGTGTTAAAGGACTGCTCCATGAAACATAAGTGTAACTCTGTGAGATGAATTCACACATCACCAAGAAGTTTCTCAGAAAGCTCTTTCACGTTTTCAACGGATGAAATTTCCTTTATCAGCGTAAGCCTCATGCGATCCAAGGAAGCCCTTCTCAGCTTCCTCAAAGACAGTGTTAATGGACTGCTCCACGAAACATAACTGCAACTCTGTGAGATGAATTCACACATCACCAAGAAGTTTCTAAGAAAGCTTCTTTCTAGTTTTCATCTGTGGATATTTCCTTTGTCACCGTCAGGTTCATTGCGCTATGAAGTACCAACTGCAGATTTCCAGAAACTGTGTTAACAAACTGATCACAGAAGAGAAACGTGTAACTCTGTGAGTTGCATTCACACATTGCAATGCCGTTTCTCAGAAGGCTTCTCTTAGTTATTATGTGAGGATAATGCCTTTTCACCCTAGCCCTCAATGAGCTCCCAAATATAATCTTTGCAGAATCCACGAGAACAGTGTCAGCAAACTGTTCCAAGAAGGGAAGGGTGGAACTCTGTGTGATGAAGTCACACATCACAAAGCAATCACTCAGAAAGTTTCTCTGTAGTTTTTATGTGAGGACATTTCCTTATTCACTATGGGCCCCTGTGGGCTACCAAATATCACTTTCCAGATTTCTCGAAAAGAGTGTTAGCAAACTGCTTCTTGAGGCATAGTTTGTAAATCTGTGAGATGATATCACAGATCAGAAAGAAGTTTCTCAGAAAGCTTCTTTCACGTTTTGAACGGATGAAATTTCCTTTATCAGCCTAGGCCTCAATGCGATCCAAGGAAGCCATTCTCAGCTTCCTCAAAGACAGTGTTAACGGACTGCTCCACGAAACATAAGTGTAACTCTGTGAGATGAATTCACACATCACCAAGAAGTTTCTAAGAAAGCTTCTTTCTAGTTTTCCTCTGTGGATATTTCCTTTGTCACCGTCAGGTTCATTGCGCTATGAAGTACCAAACTGCAGATTTCCAGAAAACTGTGTTAACAAACTGATCACTCAAGAGAAACGTGTAACTCTGTGAGTTGCATTCACACATTGCAATGCCGTTTCTCAGAAGGCTTCTCTTTAGTTATTATGTGAGGATAATTCCTTTTTCATCCTAGCCCTCAATGAGCTCCCAAATATATCTTTGCAGAATCCACGAGAACAGTGTTAGCAACTGTTCCAAGAAGGGAAGGGTTGAACTCTGTGTGATGAAGTCACACATCAGAAAGCAATCTTTCAGAAAGTTTCTCTGTAGTTATTATGTGAGGACATTTCCTTTTTCACTATGGGCCCCGGAGGGCTACCAAATATCTCTTTCCAGATTCGACGAAAAGAGTGTTAGCAAACTGCTTCTTGAGGCATAGGTTGTAACTCTGTGAGATGAATTCACAGATCAGAAAGAAGATTCTCAGAAAGCTTCTTTCACGTTTTGAACGGATGAAATTTCCTTTATCAGCGTAGGCCTCAATGCGATCCAAGGAAGCCCTTCTCAGCTTCCTCAAAGACAGTGTTAACGGACTGCTCCACGAAACATAAGTGTAACCCTGTGAGATGAATTCACACATCACCAAGAAGTTTCTAGGAAAGCTTCTTTCTAGTTTTCATCTGTGGATATTTCCTTTTTCACCCTAAGGTTCATTGCCTATGAAATACCAAATTGCAGATTTCCAGAAAACTGTGTTAACAAGCTGATCACTGAGGAGAAACGTGTAACTCTGTGAGTTGCATTCACACATATCAATGCAGTTTCTCAGAAAGCTTCTCTTATTTATTATGTGAGGATAATTCCTTTTTCACCCTAGCCCTCAATGAGCTCCCAAATATACCTTTGAAGAATCCACGAGAACAGTGTTAGCAAACTGTTCCAAGAAGGGAAGGGTGGAACTCTGTGTGATGAAGTCACACATCAGAAAGCAATCTCTCAGAAAGTTTCTCTGTAGTTATTATGTGTGGACATTTCCTTTTTCACTATGGGCCCCTGTGGGCTAGCAAATATCACTTTTTAGATTCCTCGAAAAGAGTGTTAGGAATCCGCTTCTTCAGGCATAGGTTGTAACTCTGTGAGATGAATTCACAGATCAGAAAGAAGTTTCTCAGAAAGCTTTTTTCACGTTTTGAACGGATGAAATTTCCTTTATCAGCGTAGGCCTCAATGCGATCCAAGGAAGCCCTTTTCAGCATCCTCAAAGACAGTGTTATGGACTGCTCCACGAAACATAACTATAACTCTGTGAGATGAATTCACACATCATCAAGATGTTTCTAAGAAAGCTTCTTTCAAGTTTTCATCAGCGGATATTTCCCTTGTCACCGTAACATTCATTGCGCTATGAAATACCAAATTGCAGATTTGCAGAAAACTGTGTTAACAAACTGATCACTGAAGAGAAATTGTAACTCTGCGAGTTGCATTCACACATTGCAATGCAGTTTCTCAGAAGGCTTCTCTTTAGGTATTATGTGAGGATAATTCCTTTTTCACCCTAGCCCTCAATGAGCTCCCAAATATACTTTTGCAGAATCCACGACAACAGTGTTAGCAAACTGTTCCAAGAGGGAAGGGTGGAACTCTGTGTGATGAAATCACACATCGAACGCTATCTCTCAGAAAGTTTCTCTGTAGTTATTATGTGAGGTCATTTCCTTTTTCCCTCTGGGCCAATAAGGGCTACCAAATATCACTTTCCAGATTCCACGAAAAGAGTGTTAGTAAACTGGTTCTTGAGGCATAGGTTGTAACTCTTTGAGATGAATTCACAGATCAGAAAGAAGTTTCTCAGAAAGCTTCTTTCACGTTTGGAACGGATGAAATTTTCTTTATCAGCGTAGGCCTCAAAGCGATCCAAGGAACCCCTTCTCAGCTTCCTCAAAGACAGTGTAAATGGACTGCTCCACGAAACATATGTGTAACTCTGTGAGATGAATTCACACATCACCAAGAAGTTTCTAAGAAAGCTTCTTTCTAGTTTTCATCTGTGCATATTTCCTTTGTCACCGTCAGGTTCATTGCGCTATGAAATACCAAATTGCAGATTTCCAGAAAACTGCGTTAACAAACTGATCACTGAAGCGAAAGTTGTAACTCTGTGAGTTGCATTCACACATGGCAATGCAGTTTCTCAGAAAGCTTCTCTTTAGTTGTTATGTGAGGATAATTCTTTTTTCACCCTAGCCGTCAATGAGCGCCCAAATATACCTTTGCAGAATCCACGAGAACAGTGATAGCAAACTGTTCCAAGAAGGGAAGGGTGGAACTCTGTGTGATGAAGTCACACATCAGAAAGCAATCTCTCAAAAAGTTTCTCTGTAGTTATTATATGAGGACATTTCCTTTTTCACCATGGGCCCCTAGGGGCTATCAAATATCACTTTCCAGATTCCACGAAAAGAGTGTTAGCAAACTTCTTCTTGAGGCATAGGTTATAACTCTGTGAGATGAATTCACAGATCTGAAAGAAGTTTCTCAGAAAGCTTCTTTCACGTTTTGAACGGATGAAATTTCCTTTATCAGCATAGGCCTCAATGCGATCCAAGGAAGCCCCTCTCAGCTTCATCAAAGACAGTGTTAATTTACTGCTCCAGGAAACATAAGTGTAACTCTGTGAGATGAATTCACACATCACCAAGAAGTTTCTAAGAAAGCTTCTGTCTAGTTTTCATCTCTGGATATTTCCTTTGTCACCGTCAGGTTCATTGCGCTATGAAATACCAAATTGCAGATTTCCAGAAAACTGTGTTAACAAACTGATCACTGAAGAGAAACGTGTAACTCTGTGAGTTGCATTCACACATGGCAATATAGTTTCTCAGAAAGCTTCTCTTTAGTTGTTATGAGGATAATTCCTTTTTCACCCTAGTCCTCAGTGAGCTCCCAAGTATACCTTGGCAGAATCCACGAGAACAGTGTTAGCAAACTGTTCCAAGAAGGGAAGGGTGGAACTCTGTGTGATGAAGTCACACATCAGAAGGCAATCTCTCAGAAACTTTCTCTGTAGTTATTATGTGAGGACATTTCCTTTTTCACCTTGGGCCCCTATGGGCTACGAAATATCACTTTGCAGTTTCCACGAAAAGAGTGTTAGCAAACTGCTTCTTGAGGCATAGGTTGTAACTCTGTGAGATGAATTCACAGATCAAAAAGAAGTTTCTCAGAGAGCTTCTTTCCCGTTTTAAACGGATGAAATTTCCTTAATCAGCGTAGTCCTCAATGCGATCCAAGAAAGCCCTTCTCAGATTCCTCAAAGACAGTGTTAATGGACTGCTCCACGAAACAGAAGTGTAACTCTGTGAGATGAATTCACATATCACCAAGAAGTTTCTAAGAAAGCTTCTTTCGAGTTTTCATCTGTGGATATTTCCTTTGTCACCGTCAGGTTCATTACGCTATGAAATACCAAATTTCAGATTTCCAGAAAACTGTGTTAACAAACTGATCACTGAAGAGAAACGTGTAATTCTGTGATTTGAATTCACACATGGTAATCCAGCTTCCCAGAAAGCTTCTCTTTAGTTGTTATGTGAGGATAATTCCTTTTTCACCTTAGCCCTCAATGAGCGCCCAAATATACCTTTGCAGAATCCAGGAGAACAGTGTTAGAAAACTGTTCCAAGAAGCGAAGGGTGGAACTCTGTGTGATGAAGTCACACATCAGAAAGCAATCTCTCAGAAAGTTTCTCTGTAGTTATTATGTGAGGACATTTCCTTTTTCACCATGGGCCCCTAAGGGCTACCAAATATCACTTTCCAGAATACACGAAAAGAGTGTTAGGATACTGCTTCTTGAGGCATAGGTTGTAACTCTGTGAGTTGAATTCACAGATCAGAAAGAAGTTTCTCAGAAAGCTTCTTTCACATTTTGAACGGATGAAATTTCCTTTATCACTCAAGGCCTCAATGCGATTCAAGGAAGCCCCTCTCAGCTTCCTCAAAGACAGTGTCAATGGACTGCTCCACGAAACATAAGTGTAAGTCTGTGAGATGAATTCACACATCAGTAAGAAGTTTCTAAGAAAGTTTTTTCTAGTTTTCATCTGTGGATATTTCCTTTGCCACCGTAAGGTTCATTGTGCTATGAAATACCAAATTGTAGATTTCCAGAAAACTGTATTAACAAACTGATCACTGAAGAGAAACGTGTAACTCTGTGAGTTGCATTCACACATGGCAATGCAGTTTCTCAGAAAGCTTCTCTTTAGTTGTTATGTGAGGATAATTCCTTTTTCACCCTAGCCCTCAATGAGCTCCCAAATATACCTTTGAAGAATCCACGAGAACAGTGTTAACAATCTGTTCCAAGAATGGAAGGGTGGAACTCTGTGTGATGAAGTCACACATCAGAAAGCAATCTCTCAGAAAGTTTCTCGGTAGTTATTATATGAGGACATTTCGTTTTTCACCATGGGCCCCTAGGGGCTACCAAATATCACTTTCCAGATACCACGAAAAGAGTGTTAGCAAACTGCTTCTTGAGGCATAGGTTGTAACTCTGTGAGATGAATTCACAGATCAGAAAGAACTTTCTCAGAAAGCTTCTTTCACGTTTTGAACGGAAGAAATTTCCTTTATCAGCATAGGCCTCAATGCGATCCAATGAAGCCCTTCTCAGCTTCCTCAAAGACAGTGTTAATGGACCGCTCCATGAAACATAAGTGTAACTCTGTGAGATGAATTCACACATCACCAAGAAGTTTCTAAGAAAGCTTCTTTCTAGTTTTCATCTGTGGATATATCCTTTGTCAACGTTAGGTTCATTGCGCTATGAAATACCAAATTGCAGATTTCCAGAAAACTGTGTTAACAAACTGATCACTGAAGAGAAACGTGTAACTCTGTGAGTTGCATTCACACATGGCAATATAGTTTCTCAGAAAGCTTCTCTTTAGTTGTTATGAGGATAATTCCTTTTTCACCCTAGTCCTCAATGAGCTCCCAAGTATACCTTTGCAGAATCCACGAGAACAGTGTTAGCAAACTGTTCCCAGAAGGGAAGGGTGGAACACTGTGTGATGAAGTCACACATCAGAAGGCAATCTCTCAGAAACTTTCTCTGTAGTTATTATGTGAGGACATTTCCTTTTTCACCTTGGGCCCCTATGGGCTACCAAATATCTCTTTCCAGATTCCACGAAAAGAGTGTTAGCAAACTGCTTCTTGAGGCATAGGTTGTAACTCTGTGAGATGAATTCACAGATCAGAAAGAAGATTCTCAGAAAGCTTCTTTCACCTTTTGAACGGATGAAATTTCCTTTATCAGCGTAAGCCTCAGTGCGATGCAAGGAAGCCCTTCTCAGCTTCCTCAAAGACAGTGTTAATGGACTGCTCCACGAAACATAAGTGTAACTCTGTGAGATGAATTCACACATCACCAAGAAGTTTCTAAGAAAGCTTCTTTCTTGTTTTCATGTGTGGATATTTCCTTTGCCACCGTCAAGTTCATTGCGCTATGAAATACCAAATTGCAGTTTTCAAGAAAACTGTGTTAACAAACTGATCACTGAAGAGAAACGTGTAACTCTGTGAGTTGCTTTCACACATGGCAATGCGGTTTCTCAGAAAGCTTCTCTTTAGTTATTATGTGAGGATAATTCCTTTTTTACCCTCGCCCTCAATGAGCTCCCAAATATACCTTTGCAGAATCCACGAGAACAGTGTTCGCAAACTGGTCCAATAAGGGAAGGATGGAATTCTGTGTGATGAAGTCACACATCAGAGAGCAATCTCTCAGAAAGTTTCTCTGTAGTTATTATTGGAGGAGATTTCCTTTCTCAACATGGGACCCTATGGGCTACCACATATCACTTTCCAGATTCCACGAAAAGAGTGTTCGCAAACTGATTCTTGAGGCATAGGTTGTAACTCTCTGAGATGAATTCACAGATCAGAAAGAAGTTTCTCAAAAAGCTTCTTTCACGTATTGAATGGATGAAATTTCCTTTATCAGCATAGGACGCAATGCGATCAGAGGAAGCGCTTTTCACCTTCCTCAAAGACAGTGTTAATGGACTGTTCCACGAAACATAAGTGTAACTCTGTGAGATGAATTCACACATCACCAAGAAGTTTCTAAGAAAGCTTCTTTCTAGTTTTCATCAGTGGATATTTCCTTTGTCACCGTAAGGTTCATTGCGCAATGAAATACCAAATTGCAGATTTCCTGAAAACGGTGTTAACAAACTGATAACTGAAGAGAAACGTGTAACTCTGTGAGTTGCATTCACACATGGCTATGCAGTTTCTCAGAAAGCTTCTCTTTAGTTATTGTGTGAAGATAATTCCTTTTTCACCCTAGCCCTCAATGAGCTCCCAAATATACCTTTGCAGAATGCACGAGAACAGTGTTAGAAAACTGTTCCAAGAAGGGAAGGGTGGAACTCTGTGTGATGAAGTCACACATCAGAAAGCAATCTCTCAGAAAGTTTTTCTGTAGTTATTATGTGAGGACACTTCCTTTTTCACCATGGGCCCCTATGGTCTACCAAATATCACTTTCCAGATTGCACAAAAGGAGTGTTAGCAAACTGCTTCTTGAGGCACAGGTTGTAACTCTGTGAGATGAATTCACAGATCAGAAAGAAGTTTCTCAGAAAGTTTCTTTCACATTTTGAACGGATGAAATTTCCTTTATCAGCCTAGGCATCAAAGCGATCCAAGGAAGCCCTTCTCAGCTTCCTCAAAGACAGTGTTAATGGACTGCTCCACGAAACATAAGTGTAACTCTGTGAGATGAATTCACACATCACCAAGAAGTTTCTAAGAAAGCTTCTTTCCAGTTTTCATCTGTGGATATTTCCTTTGTCACCGTAAGGTTCATTGCGCTATGAAATACCAAAATGCAGATTTCCAGAAAACTGTGTTACCAAACTGATCACTGAAGAGAAACGAGTAACTCTGTGAGTTGCATTTACACATTTCAATGGAGTTTCTCAGAAAGCTTCTCTTTAGTTATAATGTGAGGATAATTCCTTTTTCACCCTAGCCCTCAAAGAGCTCCCAAATATACCTTTGCAGTATCCACGAGAACAGTGTTAGCAATCTGCTCCAAGAAGGGAAGGGTGGAACTCTATGTGATGAAGTTATACATCAGAAAGCAATCTCTCAGAAAGTTTCTCTGTAGTCATTATGTGAGGACATTTCCTTTTTCACCTTGGGTCCCTATGGGCTACCAAATATCACTTTCCAGATTCCACGAAAAGAGTGTTAGCAAACTGCTTCTTGAGGCATATATTGTAACTCTGTGAGATGAATTCACAGATCAGAAAGAAGTTTCTCAAAAAGCTTCTTTCACGTTTTGAACGGATGAAATTTCCTTTATCAGTGTAGGACTCAATGAGATACGAGGAAGCCCTTCTCACCTTCCTCAAAGACAGTGTTAATGGACTGCTCCACGAAACATAAGTGTAACTCTGTGAGATGAATTCACATATCACCAAGAAGTTTCTAAGAAACTTTCTTTCTGGTTTTCATCTGTGGATATTTCCTTTGTCACCGTAAGGTTCATTGGGCTATGAAACACCAAAATGTAGATTTCCAGAACACTGTGTTAACAAACTGATCACTGAAGAGAAACGTGTAACTCTGTTAGTTGCTTTCACACATGGCAATGCGGTATCTCAGAAAGCTTCTCTTTAGTTATTATGTGAGGATAATTCCTTTGTCACCCTCGCCCTCAATGAGCTCCCAAATATACCTTTGCAGAATCCACGAGAACAGTGTTCGCAAACTGGTCCAAGAAGGGAGGGATGGAACTCTGTGTGATGAAGTCACACATCAGAAAGCTATCTCTCAGAACGTTTCTCTGTAGTTATTATGTGAGGACTTTTCCTTTTTCACCATGGGCCCCTATGGGCTACCAAATGTCACTTTCCATATTTCACGAAAAGAGTGTTAGGAAACTGCTTCTTGAGGAATAGGTTGTAACTCTGTGAGATGAATTCACAGATCAGAAAGAAGTTTCTCAGAAAGCTTCTTTCACGAGTTGAACTTATGAAATTTCCTATATCAGCGTAGGCCTCAATGCGATCCAAGGAAGCCCTTCTCAGCTTCCTCAAAGACAGTGGTAATGGACTGCTCCACGAAACATAAGTGTAACTCTGTGAGGTGAATTCACACATCACCAAGAAGTTTCTAAGAAAGCTTCTTTCCAGTTTTCATCTGTGGATATTTCCTTTGTCACCGTAAGGTTCATTGCGCTATGAAATACCAAATTGCAGATTTCCAGAAAACTGTGTGAACAAACTGATCACTGAGGAAAAACGTGTAACTCTGTGAGTTGCATTCACACATGGCAATGCAGTTTCTCAGAAAGCTTCCCTTTAGTTATTAAGTGAGGATAATTCCTTTTTCACCCTAGCCCTCAATGAGCTCCCAAATATACCTTTGCAGAATCCACGAGAACAGTGTTAGCAAACTGTTCAAAGAAGGGAAGAGTGGAACTCTGTGTGATGAAGTCACACATCAGAAAACAATCTCTCATAAAGTTTTTATGTAGTTATAATTTGAAGCCATTTCCTTTTTCACCGTGGGCCCCTATGGACTACCAAACATCACTTTCCAGATTCCATGAAAAGAGTGTTAGCAAACTGCTTCTTGAGGCATAGGTTGTTAAACTCTGAGATGAATTCACAAATCAGAAAAAGTTTCTCAGAAAGCTTCTTTCACGTTTTGAACAGATGAAATTTCCTTTATCAGCGTCGGCCTCAATGCGATCCAAGGAAGCCCTTCTCAGCATCCTCAAAGACAGTGTTAATGGACTGCTCCATGAAACAGAAGTGTAACTCTATGACATGAATTCACACATCACCAAGAAGTTTCCAAGAAAGCTTCTTTTCACTTTTCATCTGTGGATATTTCCTTTGTCACTCTAAGGTTCATTGCGCTATGAAATACCAAATTGCAGATTTCCAGAAAACTGTGTTAACAAACTGATCACTGAAGAGAAACGTCTAACACTGTGAGTTGCATTCACACATGGCAATGCTTTTTCTCAGAAAGCTTCTCTTTAGTTATTATGTGAGGATAATTCCTTTTTCACCCTAGCCCTCAATGAGCTCCCAAATATACCTTTGCAGAATCCACGAGAACAGTGTTAGCAAACTGTTCCAAGAAGGGAAGGGTGGAACTCTGTGTGATGAAGTCACACATCAGAAAGCAATCTCTCAGAAAGTTTCTCTGTAGTTATTATGTGAGGACATTTCCTTTTTAACCATGGGCCCATATGTGCTACCAAATATCACTTTCCAGATTCCACGAAAAGAGTGCTAGCAAACTGCTTCTTGAGGCATAGTTTGTAACTCTGTGAGATGAATTCACAGATCAGAAGGAAGTTTCTCAGAAAGCTTCTTTCAAGTTTTGAACGGATGAAATTTCCTTTATCAGCGTAGGCCTCAATGCGATCCAAGGAAGCCCTTCTCAGCTTCCTCAAAGACAGTGTTAATGGACTGCTAAACGAAACATAAGTGTAACTCTGTGAGATGAATTCACACATCACCAAGAATTTTTTACGAAAGCTTCTCTATAGTTTTCATCTGTGGATATTTCCTTTGTCACAGTAAGGTTCATTGCGCTATGAAATACCAAATTGCAGATTTCCAGAAAACTGTGTGAACAAACTGATCACTGAAGAGAAACGTGTAACTCTGTGAGGAGCATTCACACATGGCAAAGCAGTTTCTCGGAAAGCTTCTCTATAGTTATCATGTGAGGATGATTCGTTTTTCACCCTAGTCCTCAATGAGCTCCAAAATATACCTTTGCAGAATCCACGAGAACAGTGTTAGCAAACTGTTCCAAGAAGGGAAGGGTGGAACTCTGTGTGATGAAGTCACACATCAGAAAGCAATCTCTCAGAAAGTTTCTCTGTAGTTATTATGACAGGACATTTCCTTTTTCACCATGGGCCCATATGGGCTACCAAATATCACTTTCCAGATTCCAAGAAAAGAGTCTTAGCAAACTGCTTCTTGAGGCATAGGTTGTAACTCTGTGAGATGAATTCACAGATCAGAAAGAAGTTTCTCAGAAAGCTTCTTTCGCGTGTTGAACGGATGAAATTTCCTTTATCAACGTAGGCATCAATGCGATCCATGGAAGCCCTTCTCAGCTTCCTCAAAGAGAGTGTTAATGGACTGCTCCAAGAAACACAAGTGTAACTCTGTGAGATGAATTCACACATCACCAAGAAGTTTCCAAGAAAGCTTCTTTCCAGTTTTCATCTGTGGCTATTACCTTTGTCACCGTAAGGGTCATTGCGCTATGAAACACCAAATTGCAGATTTCCAGAAAACTGTGTTAACAAACTGATCACTGAAGAGAAACGTCTAACTCTGTGAGTTGCATTCACACATGACAATGCGGTTTCTCAGAAAGCTTCTCTTTAGTTATTATGTGAGGATAATTCCTTTTTCACCCTAGCCCTCAATGAGCTCCCAAATATACCTTTGCAGAATCCACGAGAATTGTGTTAGCAAACTGTTCCAAGAAGGGAAGGGTGGAACTCTGTGTGATGAAGTCACACATCAGAAAGCAATCTCTCAGAATGTTTCTCTGTAGTTATTATGACAGGACATTTCCTTTTTCACCATGGGCCCATATGGGCTACCAAATATCACTTTCCAGATTCCAAGAAAAGAGTGTTAGCAAACTGCTTCTTGAGGCATAGGTTGTAACTCTGTGAGATGAATTCACAGATCAGAAAGAAGTTTCTCAGAAAGCTTCTTTCACGTGTTGAACGGATGAAATTTCCTTTATCAACGTAGGCACCAATGCGATCCATGGAAGCCCTTCTCAGCTTCCTCAAAGACAGTGTTAATGGACTGCTCAACGAAACGTAAGTGTAAATCTGTGAGATGAATTCCCACATCACCAAGAAGTTTCCAAGAAAGCTTCTTTACAGTTTTCATCTGTGGATATTACCTTTGTCACCGTAAGGTTCATTGCGCTATGAAATACCAAATTGCAGATTTCCAGAAAACTGTGTGAACAAACTGATCACTGAAGAGAAACGCGTAACTCTCTCAGTTACATTCAGGCATGGCAATGCGGTTTCTCAGAAAGCTTCTCTTTAGTTATTATGTGAGGATAATTCCTTTTTCACCGAAGCCCTCAATGAGCTCCCAAATATACCTTTGCAGAATCCACGAGAACAGTGTTAGCAAACTGTTCCAAGAAGGGAAGTGTGGAATTCTGTATGATGAAGTCACACATCAGAAAGCAATCTCTCAGATACTTTCTCTGTAGTTATTATGT
Source organism: Rhinopithecus roxellana (assembly GCF_007565055.1). Taxonomy (NCBI): domain Eukaryota; kingdom Metazoa; phylum Chordata; class Mammalia; order Primates; family Cercopithecidae; genus Rhinopithecus; species Rhinopithecus roxellana. Next base: position 47,982,524 of record NC_044553.1, on the reverse strand, counting down.
GAGGACATTTCCTTTTTCACCATGGGCCCCTATGGACTACCAAATATCACTTTCCAGATTCCACGAAAAGAGTGTTAGCAAACTGCTTCTTGAGGCATAGGTTGTAACACTGTGAGATGAATTCACAGATCAGAAAGAAGTTTCTCAGAAAGCTTCTTTTACGTTTTGAATTGATGAAATTTCCTTTATCAGCATAGGCCTCAATGCGATCCAAGGAAGCCCTTCTCAGTTTCCTCAAAGACAGTGTTAATGGACTGCTCCACCAATCATAAGTGTACCTCTGTGAGATGAATTCACACATCACCAAGAAGTTTCTAAGAAAGCTTCTTTCTAGTTTTCATCTGTGGATATTCCTTTGTCACCGTAAGGTTCATTGCGCTATGAAATACCAAATTGCAGATTTCCAGAAAACTGTGTTAACAAACTGATCACTGAAGAGAAACGTGTAACTCTGTGAGTTGCATTCACACATGGCAATGCGGTTTCTCAGAAAGCTTCTCTTTAGTTATTATGTGAGGATAATTCCTTTTTCACCCTAGCCCTCAATGAGCTCCCAAATATACCTTTGCGGAATCCACGAGAACAGTGTTCGCAAACTGTTCCAAGACGGGAAGGGTGGAACTCTGTGTGATGAAGTCACACATCAGAAAGCAATCTCTCAGTACGCTTCTCTGTAGTTATTATGTGAAGGACTTTCCTTTTTCACCGTGGGCCTCTATGGGCAACCAAATATCACTTTCCATATTCCACAAAAAGAGTGTTAGCAAACTGCTTCTTGAGGCATAGGTTGTAACTCTGTGAGATGAATTCACAGATCAGAAAGAAGTTTCTCAGAAAGATTCGTTCATGTTTTGAACGGATGAAATTTCCTTTATCAGCGTAGGCCTCTATGCCATCCAAGAAGCCCTTCTCAGCTTCTCAAAGACAGTGTTAATGGACTGCTCCACGAAACATAAGTGTAACTCTGTGAGATGAATTCTCACATCACCAAGAAGTTTCTAAGAAAGATTCTTTCCAGTCTTCATCTGTGGATATTTCCTTTGTCACCGTAAGATTCATTGCTCTATGAAATAACAAATTGCATGATTTCCAGAAAACTGTGTTAACAAACTGATCCCTGAAGAGAAACGTGAAACTCTGAGTTGCATTCACACATGGAAATTTAGTTTCTCAGAAAGCTTCTCTTTAGTTATTCTGTGAGGATAATTCCTTTTCACCCTAGCCCTCAATGAGCTCCCAAATATACTTTTGCAGAATACACGAGAACAGTGTTAGCAATCTGTTCCAAGAAGGGAAGGGTGGAACTCTGTGTGATGAAGTCACACATCAGAAAGCATTCTCTCAGAAAGTTTCTCTGTAGTTATTATGTGAGGACATTTCCTTTTTCACCATGGGCCCCTATGGGCTACCAAATATCACTTTCCAGATTCCACGAAAAGAGTGTTAGCAAACTGCTTCTTGAGGCATAGGTTGTAACACTGTGAGATGAATTCACAGATCAGAAAGAAGTTTCTCAGAAAGCTTCTTTTACGTTTTGAATTGATGAAATTTCCTTTATCAGCATAGGCCTCAATGCGATCCAAGGAAGCCCTTCTCAGTTTCCTCAAAGACAGTGTTAATGGACTGCTCCACCAATCATAAGTGTACCTCTGTGAGATGAATTCACACATCACCAAGAAGTTTCTAAGAAAGCTTCTTTCTAGTTTTCATCTGTGGATATTTCCTTTGTCACCGTAAGGTTCATTGCGCTATGAAATACCAAATTGCATATTTCCAGAAAACTGTGTTAACAACTGATCACTGAAGAGAAACCTGTAACTCTGTGAGCTGCATTCACACATGGCAATGCAGTTTCTCAGAAAGTTTCTCTTTAGTTGTTATGTGAGGATAATTCCTTTTTCACCCTAGCCCTCAATGAGCTCCCAAATATACCATTGCAGAATCCACGAGAACTGTGTTAGCAAACTGTTCCAAGAAGGGAAGGGTGGAACTCTGTGTGATGAAGTCACACATCAGAAAGCAATCTCTCAGAAAGTTTCTCTGTAGTTATTATGTGAGGACATTTCCGTTTTCACCATGGGCCACTAGGGGCTACCAAATATCACTTTTCAGATTCCACGAGAAGAGTGTTAGCAAACTGATTCTTGAGGCATAGGTTGTAACTCTGTGAGATGAATTCACAGATCAGAAAGAAGTTTCTCAGAAAGCTTCTTTCACGTTTTGAACGGATGAAATTTCCTTTATCAGCGTAGGCCTCAATGCGATCCAAGGAAGCCCTTCTCAGCTTCCTCAAAGACACTGTTAATGGACTGATCCACGAAACATAAGTGTAACTCTGTTAGATGAATTCACACATCACGAGGAAATTTCTAAGAAAGCTTCTTTCTACTTTTTATCTGTGGATATTCCTTTGTCACCGTAAGGTTCATTGCGCTATGAAATACCAAATTGCAGATTTCCAGAAAACTGTGTTAACAAACTGATCACTGAAGAGAAACGTGTAACTCTGTGAGTTGCATTCACACATGGCAATGCGGTTTCTCAGAAAGCTTCTCTTTAGTTATTATGTGAGGATAATTCCTTTTTCACCCTAGCCCTCAATGAGCTCCCAAATATACCTTTGCAGAATCCACGAGAACAGTGTTCGCAAACTGTTCCAAGACGGGAAGGGTGGAACTCTGTGTGATGAAGTCACACATCAGAAAGCAATCTCTCAGAACGCTTCTCTGTAGTTATTATGTGAAGACTTTTCCTTTTTCACCGTGGGCCTCTATGGGCAACCAAATATCACTTTCCATATTCCACGAAAAGAGTGTTAGCAAACTGCTTCTTGAGGCATAGGTTGTAACTCTGTGAGATGAATTCACAGATCAGAAAGAAGTTTCTCAGAAAGATTCGTTCATGTTTTGAACGGATGAAATTTCCTTTATCAGCGTAGGCCTCTATGCCATCCAGGAAGCCCTTCTCAGCTTCTCAAAGACAGTGTTAATGGACTGCTCCACGAAACATAAGTGTAACTCTGTGAGATGAATTCTCACATCACCAAGAAGTTTCTAAGAAAGATTCTTTCCAGTCTTCATCTGTGGATATTTCCTTTGTCACCGTAAGATTCATTGCTCTATGAAATAACAAATTGCTGATTTCCAGAAAACTGTGTTAACAAACTGATCCCTGAAGAGAAACGTGAAACTCTGAGTTGCATTCACACATGGAAATTTAGTTTCTCAGAAAGCTTCTCTTTAGTTATTCTGTGAGGATAATTCCTTTTCACCCTAGCCCTCAATGAGCTCCCAAATATACTTTTGCAGAATACACGAGAACAGTGTTAGCAATATGTTCCAAGAAGGGAAGGGTGGAACTCTGTGTGATTAAGTCACACATCAGAAAGCAATCTCTCAGAACGTTTCTCTGTAATTATTATGTGAGGACTTTTCCTTTTTCACCATGGGTCCCTATGGGCTACCAAATGTCACTTTCCAGATTCCACGAAAAGAGTGTTAGGAAACTGCTTCTTGAGGCATAGGTTGTAACTCTGTGAGATGAATTCACAGATCAGAAAGAAGTTTCTCAGAAAGTTTCTTTTACATTTAGAACGGAAGAAATTTCCTTTATCAGCGTAGGCCTCAATGCCATCCAAGGAAGCCCTTCTCAGCTTCCTCAAAGACAGTGTTAATGGACTGCTCCACGAAACATAAGTGTAACTCTGTGAGATGAATTCACACATCACCAAGAAGTTTGCAAGAAAGCTTCTTTCCAGTTTTCATCTCTGCATATTTCCTTTGTCACCGTTAGGTTCATTGCGCAATGAAATACCAAATTGCAGATTTCCAGAAAACTGTGTTAACAAACTGATCACTGAAGAGAAACGTGTAACTCTGTGAGTTGCATTCACACATGGCAATGCAGTTTCTCAGAAAGCTTCTCTTTAGTTATTATGTGAGGATAATTCCTTTTTCACCCTAGCCCTCAATGAGCTCCCAAATATACCTTTGCAGAATCCACGAGAACAGTGTTAGCAAACTGTTCCAAGAAGGGAAGGGTGGAACTCTCTGTGATGAAGTCACACATCAGAAAGCAATCTCTCAGAAAGTTTTCTGTAGTTATTATGTGAGGACATTTCCTTTTTCACCATGGGCCCCTATGGGCTACCAAATATCACTTTCCAGATTCCACGAAAAGAGTGTTAGCAAACTGCTTCTTGAGGCATAGGTTGTAACTCTGTGACATGAATTCACAGATCAGAAAGAAGTTTCTCAGAAAGCTTCTTTCACATTTTGAAAGGATGAAATTTCCTTTATCAGCCGTAGGCCTCAAAGCGATCCAAGGAAGCCCTTCTCAGCTTCCTCAAAGACAGTGTTAATGGACTGCTCCACGAAACATAAGTGTAACTCTGTGAGATGAATTCACACATCACCAAGAAGTTTCTAAGAAAGCTTCTTTCTAGTTTTCATCTGTGGATATTTCCTTTGTCACCGTAAGGTTCATTGCGCTATGAAATACCAAATTGCAGATTTCCAGAAAACTGTGTTAACAAACTGATCACTGAAGAGAAACGTGTAACTCTGTGAGTTGCATTCACACATGGCAATGCAGTTTCTCAGAAAGCTTCTCTTTAGTTATTATGTGAGGATAATTCCTTTTTCACCCTAGCCCTCAATGAGCTCCCAAATATACCTTTGCAGAATCCACGAGAACAGTGTTAGCAAACTGTTCCAAGAAGGGAAGGGTGGAACTCTGTGTGATGAAGTCACACATCAGAAAGCAATCTCTCAGAAAGTCTCTCTGTAGTTATTATGTGAGGACATTTCCTTTTTCACCATGGGCCCCTATGGGCTACCAAATATCACTTTCCAAATTCCACGAAAAGAGTGTTTGCAAACTGCTTCTTGAGGCATAGGTTGTAAATCTGTGAGATGAATTCACAGATCAGAAAGAAGTTTCCTAGAAAGCTTCTGTCACGTTTTGAATGGATGAAATTTCCTTTATCAGCGTAGGACTCAATGCGATCCAAGGAAGCCCTTCTCAGCTTCCTCAAAAACAGTGTTAATGGACTGCTCCAAGAAACATAATTGGAAGTCTATGAGATGAATTCACACATCACCAAGAAGTTTCTAAGAAAGCTTCTTTCTAGTTTTCATCTGTGGATATTTCCTTTGTCACTGTCAGGTTCACTGCGCTATGAAATACCAAATTGCAGATTTCCAGAAAACTGTGTTAACAACCTGATCACTGAAGAGAGACATGTAACTCTGTGAGTTGCATTCACACATGGCAATGCAGTTTCTCAGAAAGCTTCTCTTTAGTTGTTATGTGAGGATAATTCCTTTTTCACCCTAGCCCTCAATGAGCTCCCAAATATACCATTGCAGAATCCACGAGAACAGTGTTACCAAACTGTTCCAAGAAGGGAAGGGTGGAACTCTGTGTGATGAAGTCACACATCAGAAAGCAATCTCTCAGAAAGTTTCTCTGTAGTTATTATGTGAGGACATTTCCGTTTTCACCATGGGCCCCTATGGGCTACCAAATATCACTTTCCAGATTCCACGAAAAGAGTGTTAGCAAACTGCTTCTTGAGGCATAGGTTGTAACTCTGTGAGACGAATTCACAGATCAGAAAGAAGTTTCTCAGAAAGCTTCTTTCACGTTTTTAACGGATGACATTTCCTTTATCAGCATAGGCCTCAATGCGATCCAAGGAAGCCCTTCTCAGCTTCCTCAAAGACAGTGTGAATGGACTGCTCCACGAAACATAAGTGTAACTCTGTGCGATGAATTCAGACATCACCAAGAAGTTTCTAAGAGACCTTCTTTCTAGTTTTCATCTGTGGATATTTCCTTTTTCACAGTAAGGTTCATTGCGCTAAGAAATACCAAATTGCAGATGTCCAGAAAACTGTGTTAAAAAACTGATCACTGAAGAGAAACGTGTAACTCTGTGAGTTGCATTCACACATGGCAATGAAGTTGCTGAGAAAGCTTCTCCTTAGTTGTTATGTGAGGATAATTCCTTTTTCACCCTAGCCCTCAATGAGCTCCCAAATATACCTTTGCAGAATCCACGACAAAAGTGTTAACAAATTGTTCCAAGAAGGGAAGGGTGGAACGCTGTGTGATGAAGTCACACATCAGAAAGCAATCTCTCAGAAAGTTTCTCTGTTGTTATTATGTGAGGACATTTCTTTTTTCACCATGGCCCCTATGGGCTACCAAATATCACTTTCCAGATTCCAAGAAAAGAGTGTTGGCAAACTGCTTCTTGAGGCATAGGTTGTAACTGTGTGAAATGAATTCACAGATCAGAAAGAAGTTTCTCAGAAAGCTTCTTTCACGTTTTGAACGGATGAAATTTCCTTTATCAGCGTAGGCCTCAATGCGATCCAAGGAAGCCCTTCTCAGCTTCCTAAAAGACAGTGTTAATGGACTGCTCCACGAAACATAAGTGTAACTCTGTGAGATGAATTCACACATCACCAAGAAGATTCTAAGAAAGCTTCTTTCTAGTTTTCATCCGTGGATATTTCCTTTGTCACCGTAAGGTTCATTACGCTATGAAATACCAAATTGCACATTTCCAGAAAACTGTGTTAACAAACTGATCACTTAAGAGAAACGTGTAGCTCTGTGAGTTGCATTCACACATGGCAATGCAGTTTCTCAGAAAGCTTCTCTTTAGTTATTATGTGAGGATAATTCCTTTTTCACCCTAGCCCTCAATGAGCTCCCAAATATACCTTTGCAGAATCCACGACAACAGTGTTAGCAAACTGTTCCAAGAAGGGAAGGGTGGAACTCCGTGTGATGAAGTCACACATCAGAAAGGAATCTCTCAGAAAGTTTCTCTGTAGTTATTATGTGAGGACATTTCCTTTTTCACCATGGGCCCCTAGGGGCTACCAAATATCACTTTCCAGATTCCACGAAAAGAGTGTTAGCAAACTGCTTCTTGAGGCATAGGTTGTAAATCTGTGAGATGAATTCACCGATCAGAAAGAAGTTTCTCAGAGAGCTTCTTTCACGTTTTGAACAGATGAAATTTCCTTTATCAGTGTAGGCCTCAATGCGATTCAAGGAAGCCCGTCTCAGCTTCCTCAAAGACAGTGTTAATGGACTGCTCCACGAAACATAAGTGTAACTCTGTGAGATGAATTCACACATCACCAACAACTTTATTAGAAAGCTTCTTTCTAGTTTTCATCTGAGGATACTTCCGTTGTCAGCTTAAGGTTCATCCCGCTATGAAATACCAAATTGCAGATTTCAAAAAAACTGTGTTAACCTGATCACCGAAGAGATACGTGGAACTCTGTGAGTTGCATTCACACTTGGCAATGCAGTTTCTCAGAAAGTTTCTCTTTAGTTTTTATGTGAGGATAATTCCTTTTTGACCCCTGCACTCAAAGACCTCCCAAATATTCCTTTTGCAGAATCCACGAGAACAGTGTTAGCAAACTGTTCCAAGAAGGGAAGGGTGGAACTCTGTGTGATGAAGTCACACATCAGAAAGCAATCTCTCAGAAAGTTTCTCTGTAGTTAATATGTGAGGACATTTCCTTTTTCACCATGGATCCCCACGGGCTACCAAATATCACTTTCCGGATTCCAAGAAAAGAGTGTTAGCAAACTGCTTCTTGAGGCATAGGTTGTAACTCTGTTAGATGAATTCACAGATCAGAAAGAAGTTTCGCAGAAAGCTTCTTTCACGTTTTGAACGGATTAAATTTCCTTTATCAGCGTAGGCCTCAAAGCGATCCAAGGAAGCCCTTCTCAGCTTCCTCAAAGAGAGTGTTAAAGGGCTGCTCCACGAAACATAAGTGTAAATCTGTGAGATGAATTCTCACATCACCAAGCAGTTTCGCAGAAAGTTTCTTTCTAGTTTTCATCTGTTGGTATTTCCTTTGTCACCGTAAGGTTCATTGCGCTACGAAATACTAAATTGCAGATTTCCAGAAAACTGTGTTAACAAACTGATCACTGAAGAGAAACGTGTAACTCGGTGAGTTGCATTCACACTTGGCAATGCAGTTTTTCAGAAAGCTTCTCTTTAGTTATTCTGTGAGGATAATTATTTTTCACCACAGCCCTCAGTGAGCTCCCAAGTATACATTTGCAGAATACACGACAACAGTGTTAGCAAACTGTTCCAAGAAGCGAATGGTGGAACTCTGTGTGATGAAGCAACACATCAGAAAGCAATCTCTCAGAAAGTTTCTCTGTAGTTATTATGTGAGGACATTTCCTTTTTCACCATGGGCCCCAATGGGCTACCAAATATCACTTTCCAGATTCCACGAAAAGAGTGTTAGCAAACTGCTTCTTGAGGCATAGGTTGTAACTCTGTGAGATGAATTCACAGATCAGAAAGAAGTTTCTCAGAAAGCTTCTTTCACGTTTTGAACGGATGAAATTTCCTTTATCAGCGTAGGCCTCAATGCGATCCAAGGAAGCCCTTCTCAGCTTCCTCAAAGACAGTGTTAATGGACTGCTCCACGAAACATAAGTGTAACTCTGTGAGATGAATTCACACATCACCAAGAAGTTTCTAAGAAAGCTTCTTTCTAGTTTTCATCTCTGGATATTTCCTTTGTCACCGTCAGTTTCATTGCGCTATGAAATACCAAATTGCAGATTTCCAGAAAACTGTGTTAACAAACTGATCACTGAAGAGAAACGTGTAACTCTGTGAGTTGCATTCACACATGGCAATGCAGTTTCTCAGAAAGCTTCTCTTTAGTTATTATGTGAGGATAATTCCTTTTTCACCCTAGCCCTCAATGAGCTCCAAAATATACCTTTGCAGAATCCACGAGAACAGTGTTAGTAAACTGTTCCCAGAAGGGAAGGGTGGAACTCTGTGTTGATGAAGTCACACATCAGAAAGCAATCTCTCAGAAAGTTTCTCTGTAGTTATTATGTGAGGACATTTCCTTTTTCACCATGGGCCCCTATGGGCTACCAAATATCACTTTCCAGATTCCACGAAAAGAGTGTTAGCAAACTGCTTCTTGAGGCATAGGTTGTAATTCTGTGAGATGAATTCACAGATCAGAAAGAAGTTTCTCAGAAAGCTTCTTTCACGTTTTGAACGGATGAAATTTCCTTTATCAGCGTAGGCCTCAATGCGATCCAAGGAAGCCCTTCTCAGCTTCCTCAAAGACAGTGTTAATGGACTGCTCCACGAAACATAAGTGTAACTCTGTGAGATGAATTCACACATCACCAAGAAGTTTCTAAGAAAGCTTCTTTCTAGTTTTCATCTGTGGATATTTCCTTTGTCACCGTCAGGTTCATTGCGCTATGAAATACCAAATTGCAGATTTCCAGAAAACTGTGTTAACAAACTGATCACTGAAGAGAAACGTGTAACTCTGTGAGTTGCATTCACACATGGCAATGCAGTTTCTCTAGAAAGCTTCTCTTTAGTTATTATGTGAGGATAATTCCTTTTTCACCCTAGCCCTCAATGAGCTCCCAAATATACCGTTGCAGAATCCACGAGAACAGTGTTAGCAAACTGTTCCAAGAAGGGAAGGGTGGAACTCTGTGTGATGAAGTCACACATCAGAAAGCAATCTCTCAGAAAGTTTCTCTGTAGTTATTATGTGAGGACATTTCCTTTTTCACCGATGGGCCCTATGGGCTACCAAATATCACTTTCCAGATTCCACGAAAAGAGTGTTAGCAAACTGCTTCTTGAGGCATAGGTTGTAACTCTGTGAGATGAATTCACAGATCAGAAAGAAGTTTCTCAGAAAGCTTCTTTCACGTTTTGAACGGATGAAATTTCCTTTATCAGCGTAGGCCTCAATGCGATCCAAGGAAGCCCTTCTCAGCTTCCTCAAAGACAGTGTTAATGGACTGCTCCACGAAACATAAGTGTAACTCTGTGAGATGAATTCACACATCACCAAGAAGTTTCTAAGAAAGCTTCTTTCTAGTTTTCATCTCTGGATATTTCCTTTGTCACCGTCATTTTCATTGCGCTATGAAATACCAAATTGCAGATTTCCAGAAAACTGTGTTAAACTGATCACTGAAGAGAAACGTGTAACTCTGTGAGTTGCATTCACACATGGCAATGCAGTTTCTCAGAAAGCTTCTCTTTAGTTGTTATGTGAGGATAATTCCTTTTTCACCCTAGACCTCAATGAGCTCAAAAATATACCTTTGCAGAATCCACGAGAACAGTGTTAGCAAACTGTTCCAAGAAGGGAAGGGTGGAACTCTGTGTGATGAAGTCACACATCAGAAAGCAATCTCTCAGAAAGTTTCTCTGTAGTTATTATGTGAGGACATTTCCTTTTTCACCATGGGCCCCTATGGGCTACCAAATATCACTTTCCAGATTCCACGAAAAGAGTGTTAGCTAACTGCTTCTTGAGGCATAGATTGTAACTCTGTGAGATGAATTCACAGATCAGAAAGAAGTTTCTCAGAAAGCTTCTTTCACGTTTTGAACGGATGAAATTTCCTTTATCAGCGTAGGCCTCAATGCGATCCAAGGAAGCCCTTCTCAGCTTCCTCAAAGACAGTGTTAATGGACTGCTCCACGAAACATAAGTGTAACTCTGTGAGATGATTTCACAGATCACCAAGAAGTTTCTCAAAAAGCTTCTTTCTACTTTTCATCTGTGGATATTTCCTTTGTCACCGTAAGGTTCATTGCGCTATGAAATACCAAATTGCAGATTCCAGAAAAGCTGTGTTAACAAACTGATCACTGAAGAGAAACGTGTAACTCTGTGAGTTGCATTCACACATGGCAATGCAGTTTCTCAGAAGGCTTCTCTTTAGTTATTATGTGAGGATAATTCCTTTTTCACCCGAGCCCTCAATGAGCTCCCAAATATACCTTTGCAGAATTCACGAGAACAGTGTTAGCAAACTGTTCCAAGAAGGGAAGGGTGGAACTCTGTGTGATGAAGTCACACATCAGAAAGCAATCTCTCAGAAAGTTTCTCTGTAGTTATTATGTGAGGACATTTCCTTTTTCACCATGGGCCCCTATGGGCTACCAAATATCACTTTCCAGATTCCACGAAAAGAGTGTTAGCAAACTGCTTCTTGAGGCATAGTTAGTAACTCTGTGAGATGAATTCACAGATCAGAAAGAAGTTTCTCAGAAAGCTTCTTTCACGTTTTGAACGGATGAAATTTCCTTTATCAGCGTAGGCCTCAATGCGATCCAAGGAAGCCCTTCTCAGCTTCCTCAAAGACAGTGTTAATGGACTGCTCCACGAAACATAAGTGTAACTCTGTGAGATGAATTCACACATCACCAAGAAGTTTCAAGGAAAGCTTCTTTCTAGTTTTCATCTCTGGATATTTCCTTTGTCACCGTCATTTTCATTGCGCTATGAAATACCAAATTGCAGATTTCCAGAAAACTGTGTTAAAACTGATCACTGAAGAGAAACGTGTAACTCTGTGAGTTGCATTCACACATGGCAATGCAGTTTCTCAGAAAGCTTCTCTTTAGTTGTTATGTGAGGATAATTCCTTTTTCACCCTAGACCTCAATGAGCTCAAAAATATACCTTTGCAGAATCCACGAGAACAGTGTTAGTAAACTGTTCCAAGAAGGGAAGGGTGGAACTCTGTGTGATGAAGTCACACATCAGAAAGCAATCTCTCAGAAAGTTTCTCTGTAGTTATTATGTGAGGACATTTCCTTTTTCACCATGGGCCCCTATGGGCTACCAAATATCACATTCCAGATTCCACGAAAATGAGTGTTAGCTAACTGCTTCTTGAGGCATAGGTTGTAACTCTGTGAGATGAATTCACAGATCAGAAAGAAGTTTCTCAGAAAGCTTCTTTCACGTGTTGAACGGATGAAATTTCCTTTATCAGCGTAGGCCTCAATGCGATCCAAGGAAGCCCTTCTCAGCTTCCTCAAAGACAGTGTTAATGGACTGCTCCACGAAACATAAGTGTAACTCTGTGAGATGAATTCACACATCACCAAGAAGTTTCTAAGAAAGCTTCTTTCTAGTTTTCATCTGTGGATATTTCCTTTGTCACCGTAAGGTTCATTGCGCTATGAAATACCAAATTGCAGATTTCCAGAAAACTGTGTTAACAAACTGATCACTGAAGAGAAACGTGTAACTCTGTGAGTTGCATTCACACATGGCAATGCAGTTTCTCAGAAAGCTTCTCTTTAGTTGATTATGTGAGGATAATTCCTTTTTCACCCTAGCCCTCAATGAGCTCCCAAATATACCTTTGCAGAATCCACGAGAACAGTGTTAGCAAACTGTTCCAAGAAGGGAAGGGTGGAACTCTGTGTGATGAAGTCACACATCAGAAAGCAATCTCTCAGAAAGTTTCTCTGTAGTTATTATGTGAGGACATTTCCTTTTTCACCATGGGCCCCTATGGGCTACCAAATATCACTTTCCAGATTCCACGAAAAGAGTGTTAGCAAACTGCTTCTTGAGGCATAGGTTGTAACTCTGTGAGATGAATTCACAGATCAGAAAGAAGTTTCTCAGAAAGCTTCTTTCACGTTTTGAACGGATGAAATTTCCTTTATCAGCGTAGGCCTCAATGCGATCCAAGGAAGCCCTTCTCAGCTTCCTCAAAGACAGTGTTAATGGACTGCTCCACGAAACATAAGTGTAACTCTGTGAGATGAATTCACACATCACCAAGAAGTTTCTAAGAAAGCTTCTTTCTAGTTTTCATCTCTGGATATTTCCTTTGTCACCGTCAGGTTCATTGCGCTATGAAATACCAAATTGCAGATTTCCAGAAAACTGTGTTAACAAACTGATCACTGAAGAGAAACGTGTAACTCTGTGAGTTGCATTCACACATGGCAATGCAGTTTCTCAGAAAGCTTCTCTTTAGTTATTATGTGAGGATAATTCCTTTTTCACCCTAGCCCTCAATGAGCTCCCAAATATACCTTTGCAGAATCCACGAGAACAGTGTTAGCAAAGTGTTCCAAGAAGGGAAGGGTGGAACTCTGTGTGATGAAGTCACACATCAGAAAGCAATCTCTCAGAAAGTTTCTCTGTAGTTATTATGTGAGGACATTTACTTTTTCACCATGGGCCCCTATGGGATACCAAATATCACTTTCCAGATTCCACGAAATGAGTGTTAGCTCACTGCTTCTTGAGGCATAGGTTGTAATTCTGTGAGATGAATTCACAGATCAGAAAGAAGTTTCTCAGAAAGCTTCTTTCACGTTTTGAACGGATGAAATTTCCTTTATCAGCGTAGGCCTCAATGCGATCCAAGGAAGCCCTTCTCAGCTTCCTCAAAGACAGTGTTAATGGACTGCTCCAAGAAACATAAGTGTAACTCTGTGAGATGATTTCACAGATCACCAAGAAGTTTCTCAAAAAGCTTCTTTCTACTTTTCATCTGTGGATATTTCCTTTGTCACCGTAAGGTTCATTGCGCTATGAAATACCAAATTGCAGAATCCCAGAAAGCTGTGTTAACAAACTGATCACTGAAGAGAAACGTGTAACTCTGTGAGTTGCATTCACACATGGCAATGCAGTTTCTCAGAAAGCTTCTCTTTAGTTATTATGTGAGGATAATTCCTTTTTCACCCGAGCCCTCAATGAGCTCCCAAATATACCTTTGCAGAATCCACGAGAACAGTGTTAGCAAACTGTTCCAAGAAGGGAAGGGTGGAACTCTGTGTGATGAAGTCACACATCAGAAAGCAATCTCTCAGAAAGTTTCTCTGTAGTTATTATGTGAGGACATTTCCTTTTTCACCATGGGCCCCTATGGGCTACCAAATATCACTTTCCAGATTCCACGAAAAGAGTGTTAGCAAACTGCTTCTTGAGGCATAGTTAGTAACTCTGTGAGATGAATTCACAGATCAGAAAGAAGTTTCTCAGAAAGCTTCTTTCACGTTTTGAACGGATGAAATTTCCTTTATCAGCGTAGGCCTCAATGCGATCCAAGGAAGCCCTTCTCAGCTTCCTCAAAGACAGTGTTAATGGACTGCTCCAAGAAACATAAGTGTAACTCTGTGAGATGATTTCACAGATCACCAAGAAGTTTCTCAAAAAGCTTCTTTCTACTTTTCATCTGTGGATATTTCCTTTGTCACCGTAAGGTTCATTGCGCTATGAAATACCAAATTGCAGAATCCCAGAAAGCTGTGTTAACAAACTGATCACTGAAGAGAAACGTGTAACTCTGTGAGTTGCATTCACACATTGCAATGCCGTTTCTCAGAAAGCTTCTCTTTAGTTATTATGTGAGGATAATTCCTTTTTCACCCTAGACCTCAATGAGCCCCCAAATATACCTTTGCAGAATCCACGAGAACAGTGTTAGCAAACTGTTCCAAGAAGGGAAGGGTGGAACTCTGTGTGATGAAGTCACACATCAGAAAGCAATCTCTCAGAAAGTTTCTCTGTAGTTATTATGTGAGGACATTTCCTTTTTCACCATGGGCCCCTATGGGCTACCAAATATCACATTCCAGATTCCATGAAAAGAGTGTTAGCAAACTGCTTCTCGAGGCACAGGTAGTAACTCTGTGAGATGAATTCACAGATCAGAAAGAAGTTTCTCAGAAAGCTTCTTTCCCGTTTTGCACGGATGAAATTTCCTTTATCAGCGTAGGCCTCAATGCGATCCAAGGAAGCCCTTCTCAGCTTCCTCAAAGACAGTGTTAATGGACTGCTCCAAGAAACATAAGTGTAACTCTGTGAGATGATTTCACAGATCACCAAGAAGTTTCTCAAAAAGCTTCTTTCTACTTTTCATCTGTGGATATTTCCTTTGTCACCGTAAGGTTCATTGCGCTATGAAATACCAAATTGCAGAATCCCAGAAAGCTGTGTTAACAAACTGATCACTGAAGAGAAACGTGTAACTCTGTGAGTTGCATTCACACATGGCAATGCCGTTTCTCAGAAAGCTTCTCTTTAGTTATTATGTGAGGATAATTCCTTTTTCACCCTAGACCTCAATGAGCCCCCAAATATACCTTTGCAGAATCCACGAGAACAGTGTTAGCAAACTGTTCCAAGAAGGGAAGGGTGGAACTCTGTGTGATGAAGTCACACATCAGAAAGCAATCTCTCAGAAAGTTTCTCTGTAGTTATTATGTGAGGACATTTCCTTTTTCACCATGGGCCCCTATGGGCTACCAAATATCACTTTCCAGATTCCTCGAAAAGAGTGTTAGCAAACTGCTTCTTGAGGCATAGGTTGTAACTCTGTGAGATGAATTCACAGATCAGAAAGAAGTTTCTCAGAAAGCTTCTTTCACGTTTTGAACGGATGAAATTTCCTTTATCAGCGTAGGCCTCAATGCGATCCAAGGAAGCCCTTCTCAGCTTCCTCAAAGACAGTGTTAATGGACTGCTCCACGAAACATAAGTGTAACTCTGTGAGATGAATTCACACATCACCAAGAAGTTTCTAAGAAAGCTTCTTTCTAGTTTTCATCTGCTGGATATTTCCTTTGTCACCGTAACGGTTCATTGCGCTATGAAATACCAAATTGCAGATTTCCAGAAAACTGTGTTAACAAACTGATCACTGAAGAGAAACGTGTAACTCTGTGAGTTGCATTCACACATTGCAATGCCGTTTCTCAGAAAGCTTCTCTTTAGTTATTATGTGAGGATAATTCCTTTTTCACCCTAGCCCTCAATGAGCTCCCAAATACACCTTTGCAGAATCCACGAGAACAGTGTTAGCAAACTGTTCCAAGAAGAGAAGGGTGGAACTCTGTGTGATGAAGTCGCACAACAGAAAGCAATCTCTCCGAAAGTTTCTCTGTAGTTATTATGTGAGGACATTTCCTTTTTCACCATGGGCCCCTATGGGCTACCAAATATCACATTCCAGATTCCATGAAAAGAGTGTTAGCAAACTGCTTCTCGAGGCACAGGTAGTAACTCTGTGAGATGAATTCACAGATCAGAAAGAAGTTTCTCAGAAAGCTTCTTTCACGTTTTGAACGGATGAAATTTCCTTTATCAGCGTAGGCCTCAATGCGATCCAAGGAAGCCCTTCTCAGCTTCCTCAAAGACAGTGTGAATGGACTGCTCCACGAAACATAAGTGTAACTCTGTGAGATGAATTCACACATCACCAAGAAGTTTCTAAGAAAGCTTCTTTCTAGTTTTCATCTCTGGATATTTCTTTGTCACCGTCAGGTTCATTGCGCTATGAAATACCAAATTGCAGATTTCCAGAAAACTGTGTTAACAAACTGATCACTGAAGAGAAACGTGTAACTCTGTGAGTTGCATTCACACATTGCAATGCCGTTTCTCAGAAAGCTTCTCTTTAGTTATTATGTGAGGATAATTCCTTTTTCACCCTAGCCCTCAATGAGCTCCCAAATACACCTTTGCAGAATCCACGAGAACAGTGTTAGCAAACTGTTCCAAGAAGGGAAGGGTGGAACTCTGTGTGATGAAGTCACACATCAGAAAGCAATCTCTCAGAAAGTTTCTCTGCAGTGAATATGTGAGGACATTTCCTTTTTCACCATGGGCCCCTATGGGCTACCAAATATCACTTTCCAGATTCCTCGAAAAGAGTGTTAGCAAACTGCTTCTTGAGGCATAGGTTGTAACTCTGTGAGATGAATTCACAGATCAGAAAGAAGTTTCTCAGAAAGCTTCTTTCACGTTTTGAACGGATGAAATTTCCTTTATCAGCGTAGGCCTCAATGCGATCCAAGGAAGCCCTTCTCAGCTTCCTCAAAGACAGTGTTAATGGACTGCTCCACGAAACATAAGTGTAACTCTGTGAGATGAATTCACACATCACCAAGAAGTTTCTAAGAAAGCTTCTTTCTAGTTTTCATCTGTGGATATTTCTTTGTCACCGTAAGGTTCATTGCGCTATGAAATACCAAATTGCAGATTTCCAGAAAACGGTGTTAACAAACTGATCACTGAAGAGAAACGTGTAACTCTGTGAGTTGCATTCACACATGGCAATGCCGTTTCTCAGAAAGCTTCTCTTTAGTTATTATGTGAGGATAATTCCTTTTCACCCTAGCCCTCAATGAGCTCCCAAATATACCTTTGCAGAATCCACGAGAACAGTGTTAGCAAACTGTTCCAAGAAGGGAAGGGTGGAACTCTGTGTGATGAAGTCACACATCAGAAAGCAATCTCTCAGAAAGTTTCTCTGTAGTTATTATGTGAGGACATTTCCTTTTTCACCATGGGCCCCTATGGGCTACCAAATATCACTTTCCAGATTCCACGAAAAGAGTGTTAGCAAACTGCTTCTTGAGGCATAGGTTGTAACTCTGTGAGATGAATTCACAGATCAGAAAGAAGTTTCTCAGAAAGCTTCTTTCACGTTTTGAACGGATGAAATTTCCTTTATCAGCGTAGGCCTCAATGCGATCCAAGGAAGCCCTTCTCAGCTTCCTCAAAGACAGTGTTAATGGACTGCTCCACGAAACATAAGTGTAACTCTGTGAGATGAATTCACACATCACCAAGAAGTTTCTAAGAAAGCTTCTTTCTAGTTTTCATCTGTGGATATTTCCTTTGTCACCGTAAGGTTCATTGCGCTATGAAATACCAAATTGCAGATTTCCAGAAAACTGTGTTAACAAACTGATCACTGAAGAGAAACGTGTAACTCTGTGAGTTGCATTCACACATGGCAATGCAGTTTCTCAGAAAGCTTCTCTTTAGTTATTATGTGAGGATAATTCCTTTTTCACCCTAGCCCTCAATGAGCTCCCAAATATACCTTTGCAGAATCCACGAGAACAGTGTTAGCAAACTGTTCCAAGAAGGGAAGGGTGGAACTCTGTGTGATGAAGTCACACATCAGAAAGCAATCTCTCAGAAAGTTTCTCTGTAGTTATTATGTGAGGACATTTCCTTTTTCACCATGGGCCCCTATGGGCTACCAAATATCACTTTCCAGATTCCACGAAAAGAGTGTTAGCAAACTGCTTCTTGAGGCATAGGTTGTAACTCTGTGAGATGAATTCACAGATCAGAAAGAAGTTTCTCAGAAAGCTTCTTTCACGTTTTGAACGGATGAAATTTCCTTTATCAGCGTAGGCCTCAATGCGATCCAAGGAAGCCCTTCTCAGCTTCCTCAAAGACAGTGTTAATGGACTGCTCCACGAAACATAAGTGTAACTCTGTGAGATGAATTCACACATCACCAAGAAGTTTCTAAGAAAGCTTCTTTCTAGTTTTCATCTGTGGATATTTCCTTTGTCACCGTAAGGTTCATTGCGCTATGAAATACCAAATTGCAGATTTCCAGAAAACTGTGTTAACAAACTGATCACTGAAGAGAAACGTGTAACTCTGTGAGTTGCATTCACACATGGCAATGCAGTTT
This sequence comes from Rhinopithecus roxellana, assembly GCF_007565055.1. NCBI lineage: Eukaryota > Metazoa > Chordata > Mammalia > Primates > Cercopithecidae > Rhinopithecus > Rhinopithecus roxellana. Next base: position 47,964,194 of record NC_044553.1, on the reverse strand, counting down.
CTCAGAAAGCTTCTCTTTAGTTATTATGTGAGGATAATTCCTTTTTCACCCTAGCCCTCAATGAGCTCCCAAATATACCTTTGCAGAATCCACGAGAACAGTGTTAGCAAACTGTTCCAAGAAGGGAAGGGTGGAACTCTGTGTGATGAAGTCACACATCAGAAAGCAATCTCTCAGAAAGTTTCTCTGTAGTTATTATGTGAGGACATTTCCTTTTTCACCATGGGCCCCTATGGGCTACCAAATATCACTTTCCAGATTCCACGAAAAGAGTGTTAGCAAACTGCTTCTTGAGGCATAGGTTGTAACTCTGTGAGATGAATTCACAGATCAGAAAGAAGTTTCTTAGAAAGCTTCTTTCACGTTTTGAACTGATGAAATTTCCTGTATCAGCGTAGGCCTCAATGCGATCCAAGGAAGCCCTTCTCAGCTTCCTCAAAGACAGTGTTAACGGACTGCTCCACGAAACATAAGTGTAACTCTGTGAGATGAATTCACACATCACCAAGAAGTTTCTAAGAAAGCTTCTTTCTAGTTTTCATCTGTGGATATTTTCTTTGTCACCGTAAGGTTCATTGCGCTATGAAATACCAAATTGCAGATTCCCAGAAAACTGTGTTAACAAACTGATCATTAAAGAGAAATGTGTAATTCTCTGAGTTGCATTCACACATGGCAATGCAGTTTCTCAGAAAGCTTCTCTTTAGTTATTATGTGAGGATAATTCCTTTTTCACCCTAGCCCTCAATGAGCTCCCAAATATACCTTTGCAGAATCCACGAGAACAGTGTTAGCAAACTGTTCCAAGAAGGGAAGGGTGGAACTCTGTGTGATGAAGTCACACATCAGAAAGCAATCTCTCAGAAAGTTTCTCTGTAGTTATTATGTGAGGACATTTCCTTTTTCACCATGGGCCCCTATGGGCTACCAAATATCACTTTCCAGATTCCACGAAAAGAGTGTTAGCAAACTGCTTCTTGAGGCATAGGTTGTAACTCTGTGAGATGAATTCACAGATCAGAAAGAAGTTTCTCAGAAAGCTTCTTTCACGTTTTGAACGGATGAAATTTCCTTTATCAGCGTAGGCCTCAATGCGATCCAAGGAAGCCCTTCTCAGCTTCCTCAAAGACAGTGTTAATGGACTGCTCCACGAAACATAAGTGTAACTCTGTGAGATGAATTCACACATCACCAAGAAGTTTCTAAGAAAGCTTCTTTCTAGTTTTCATCTGTGGATATTTCCTTTGTCACCGTAAGGTTCATTGCGCTATGAAATACCAAATTGCAGATTTCCAGAAAACTGTGTTAACAAACTGATCACTGAAGAGAAACGTGTAACTCTGTGAGTTGCATTCACACATGGCAATGCAGTTTCTCAGAAAGCTTCTCTTTAGTTATTATGTGAGGATAATTCCTTTTTCACCCTAGCCCTCAATGAGCTCCCAAATATACCTTTGCAGAATCCACGAGAACAGTGTTAGCAAACTGTTCCAAGAAGGGAAGGGTGGAACTCTGTGTGATGAAGTCACACATCAGAAAGCAATCTCTCAGAAAGTTTCTCTGTAGTTATTATGTGAGGACATTTCCTTTTTCACCATGGGCCCCTATGGGCTACCAAATATCACTTTCCAGATTCCACGAAAAGAGTGTTAGCAAACTGCTTCTTGAGGCATAGGTTGTAACTCTGTGAGATGAATTCACAGATCAGAAAGAAGTTTCTCAGAAAGCTTCTTTCACGTTTTGAACGGATGAAATTTCCTTTATCAGCGTAGGCCTCAATGCGATCCAAGGAAGCCCTTCTCAGCTTCCTCAAAGACAGTGTTAATGGACTGCTCCACGAAACATAAGTGTAACTCTGTGAGATGAATTCACACATCACCAAGAAGTTTCTAAGAAAGCTTCTTTCTAGTTTTCATCTGTGGATATTTCCTTTGTCACCGTAAGGTTCATTGCGCTATGAAATACCAAATTGCAGATTTCCAGAAAACTGTGTTAACAAACTGATCACTGAAGAGAAACGTGTAACTCTGTGAGTTGCATTCACACATGGCAATGCAGTTTCTCAGAAAGCTTCTCTTTAGTTATTATGTGAGGATAATTCCTTTTTCACCCTAGCCCTCAATGAGCTCCCAAATATACCTTTGCAGAATCCACGAGAACAGTGTTAGCAAACTGTTCCAAGAAGGGAAGGGTGGAACTCTGTGTGATGAAGTCACACATCAGAAAGCAATCTCTCAGAAAGTTTCTCTGTAGTTATTATGTGAGGACATTTCCTTTTTCACCATGGGCCCCTATGGGCTACCAAATATCACTTTCCAGATTCCACGAAAAGAGTGTTAGCAAACTGCTTCTTGAGGCATAGGTTGTAACTCTGTGAGATGAATTCACAGATCAGAAAGAAGTTTCTCAGAAAGCTTCTTTCACGTTTTGAACGGATGAAATTTCCTTTATCAGCGTAGGCCTCAATGCGATCCAAGGAAGCCCTTCTCAGCTTCCTCAAAGACAGTGTTAATGGACTGCTCCACGAAACATAAGTGTAACTCTGTGAGATGAATTCACACATCACCAAGAAGTTTCTAAGAAAGCTTCTTTCTAGTTTTCATCTGTGGATATTTCCTTTGTCACCGTAAGGTTCATTGCGCTATGAAATACCAAATTGCAGATTTCCAGAAAACTGTGTTAACAAACTGATCACTGAAGAGAAACGTGTAACTCTGTGAGTTGCATTCACACATGGCAATGCAGTTTCTCAGAAAGCTTCTCTTTAGTTATTATGTGAGGATAATTCCTTTTTCACCCTAGCCCTCAATGAGCTCCCAAATATACCTTTGCAGAATCCACGAGAACAGTGTTAGCAAACTGTTCCAAGAAGGGAAGGGTGGAACTCTGTGTGATGAAGTCACACATCAGAAAGCAATCTCTCAGAAAGTTTCTCTGTAGTTATTATGTGAGGACATTTCCTTTTTCACCATGGGCCCCTATGGGCTACCAAATATCACTTTCCAGATTCCACGAAAAGAGTGTTAGCAAACTGCTTCTTGAGGCATAGGTTGTAACTCTGTGAGATGAATTCACAGATCAGAAAGAAGTTTCTCAGAAAGCTTCTTTCACGTTTTGAACGGATGAAATTTCCTTTATCAGCGTAGGCCTCAATGCGATCCAAGGAAGCCCTTCTCAGCTTCCTCAAAGACAGTGTTAATGGACTGCTCCACGAAACATAAGTGTAACTCTGTGAGATGAATTCACACATCACCAAGAAGTTTCTAAGAAAGCTTCTTTCTAGTTTTCATCTGTGGATATTTCCTTTGTCACCGTAAGGTTCATTGCGCTATGAAATACCAAATTGCAGATTTCCAGAAAACTGTGTTAACAAACTGATCACTGAAGAGAAACGTGTAACTCTGTGAGTTGCATTCACACATGGCAATGCAGTTTCTCAGAAAGCTTCTCTTTAGTTATTATGTGAGGATAATTCCTTTTTCACCCTAGCCCTCAATGAGCTCCCAAATATACCTTTGCAGAATCCACGAGAACAGTGTTAGCAAACTGTTCCAAGAAGGGAAGGGTGGAACTCTGTGTGATGAAGTCACACATCAGAAAGCAATCTCTCAGAAAGTTTCTCTGTAGTTATTATGTGAGGACATTTCCTTTTTCACCATGGGCCCCTATGGGCTACCAAATATCACTTTCCAGATTCCACGAAAAGAGTGTTAGCAAACTGCTTCTTGAGGCATAGGTTGTAACTCTGTGAGATGAATTCACAGATCAGAAAGAAGTTTCTCAGAAAGCTTCTTTCACGTTTTGAACGGATGAAATTTCCTTTATCAGCGTAGGCCTCAATGCGATCCAAGGAAGCCCTTCTCAGCTTCCTCAAAGACAGTGTTAATGGACTGCTCCACGAAACATAAGTGTAACTCTGTGAGATGAATTCACACATCACCAAGAAGTTTCTAAGAAAGCTTCTTTCTAGTTTTCATCTGTGGATATTTCCTTTGTCACCGTAAGGTTCATTGCGCTATGAAATACCAAATTGCAGATTTCCAGAAAACTGTGTTAACAAACTGATCACTGAAGAGAAACGTGTAACTCTGTGAGTTGCATTCACACATGGCAATGCAGTTTCTCAGAAAGCTTCTCTTTAGTTATTATGTGAGGATAATTCCTTTTTCACCCTAGCCCTCAATGAGCTCCCAAATATACCTTTGCAGAATCCACGAGAACAGTGTTAGCAAACTGTTCCAAGAAGGGAAGGGTGGAACTCTGTGTGATGAAGTCACACATCAGAAAGCAATCTCTCAGAAAGTTTCTCTGTAGTTATTATGTGAGGACATTTCCTTTTTCACCATGGGCCCCTATGGGCTACCAAATATCACTTTCAGATTCCACGAAAAGAGTGTTAGCAAACTGCTTCTTGAGGCATAGTTGTAACTCTGTGAGATGAATTCACAGATCAGAAAGAAGTTTCTCAGAAAGCTTCTTTCACGTTTTGAATGGATGAAATTTCCTTTATCAGCGTAGGCCTCAATGCGATCCAAGGAAGCCCTTCTCAGCTTCCTCAAAGACAGTGTTAATGGACTGCTCCACGAAACATAAGTGTAACTCTGTGAGATGAATTCACACATCACCAAGAAGTTTCTAAGAAAGCTTCTTTCTAGTTTTCATCTGTGGATATTTCCTTTGTCACCGTAAGGTTCATTGCGCTATGAAATACCAAATTGCAGATTTCCAGAAAACTGTGTTAACAAACTGATCACTGAAGAGAAACGTGTAACTCTGTGAGTTGCATTCACACATGGCAATGCAGTTTCTCAGAAAGCTTCTCTTTAGTTATTATGTGAGGATAATTCCTTTTTCACCCTAGCCCTCAATGAGCTCCCAAATATACCTTTGCAGAATCCACGAGAACAGTGTTAGCAAACTGTTCCAAGAAGGGAAGGGTGGAACTCTGTGTGATGAAGTCACACATCAGAAAGCAATCTCTCAGAAAGTTTCTCTGTAGTTATTATGTGAGGACATTTCCTTTTTCACCATGGGCCCCTATGGGCTACCAAATACCACATTCCAGATTCCACGAAAAGAGTGTTAGCAAACTGCTTCTTGAGGCATAGGTTGTAACTCTGTGAGATGAATTCACAGATCAGAAAGAAGTTTCTCAGAAAGCTTCTTTCACGTTTTGAACGGATTAAATTTCCTTTATCAGCGTAGGCCTCAATGCGATCCAAGGAAGCCCTTCTCAGCTTCCTCAAAGACAGTGTTAATGGACAGCTCCACGAAACATAAGTGTAACTCTGTGAGATGAATTCACACATCACCAAGAAGTTTCTAAGAAAGCTTCTTTCTACTTTTCATCTGTGGATATTTTCTTTGTCACCGTAGGGTTCATTGCGCTATGAAATTCCAAATTGCAGATTTCCAGAAAACGGTGTTAACAAACTGATCACTGAAGAGAAACGTGTAACTCTGTGAGTTGCATTCACACATGGGAATGCCGTTTCTCAGAAAGCTTCTCTTTACTTATTATGTGAGGATAATTCCTTTCTCACCCTAGCCCTCAATGAGCTCCCAAATACACCTTTGCAGAATCCACGAGAACAGTGTTAGCAAACTGTTCCAAGAAGGGAAGGTTGGAACTCTGTGTGATGAAGTCACACATCAGAAAGCAATCTCAGAAAGTTTCTCTGTAGTTATTATGTGAGGACATTTCCTTTTTCACCATGGGCCCCTATGGGCTACAAAATATCACTTTCCAGATTCCTCGAAAAGAGTGTTAGCAAACTGCTTCTTGAGGCATAGGTTGTAACTCTGTGAGATGAATTCACAGATCAGAAAGAAGTTTCTCAGAAAGCTTCTTTCACGTTTTGAACGGATGAAATTTCCTTTATCAGCGTAGGCCTCAATGCGATCCAAGGAAGCCCTTCTCAGCTTCCTCAAAGACAGTGTTAATAGGACTGCTCCACGAAACATAAGTGTAACTCTGTGAGATGAATTCACACATCACCAAGAAGTTTCTAAGAAAGCTTCTTTCCAGTTTTCATCTGTGGATATTTCCTTTGTCACCGTAAGGTTCATTGCGCTATGAAATACCAAATTGCAGATTTCCAGAAAACTGTGTTAACAAACTGATCACTGAAGAGAAACGTGTAACTCTGTGAGTTGCAATTCACACATGGCAATGCGGTTTCTCAGAAAGCTTCTCTTTATTTATTATGTGAGGATAATTCCTTTTTCACCCTAGCCCTCAATGAGCTCCCAAATATACCTTTGCAGAATCCACGAGAACAGTGTTAGCAAACTGTTCCAAGAAGAGGAGGTTGGAACTCTGTGTGATGAAGTCACACATCAGAAAGCAATCTCTCAGAAAGTTTCTCTGCAGTGAATATGTGAGGACATTTCCTTTTTCACCATGGGCCCCTATGGGCTACCAAATATCACTTTCCAGATTCCTCGAAAAGAGTGTTAGCAAACTGCTTCTTGAGGCATAGGTTGTAACTCTGTGAGATGAATTCACAGATCAGAAAGAAGTTTCTCAGAAAGCTTCTTTCACGTTTTGAACGGATGAAATTTCCTTTATCAGCGTAGGCCTCAATGCGATCCAAGGAAGCCCTTCTCAGCTTCCTCAAAGACAGTGTTAATGGACTGCTCCACGAAACATAAGTGTAACTCTGTGAGATGAATTCACACATCACCAAGAAGTTTCTAAGAAAGCTTCTTTCTAGTTTTCATCTGCTGGATATTTCCTTTGTCACCGTAAGGTTCATTGCGCTATGAAATACCAAATTGCAGATTTCCAGAAAACTGTGTTAACAAACTGATCACTGAAGAGAAACGTGTAACTCTGTGAGTTGCATTCACACATGGCAATGCCGTTTCTCAGAAAGCTTCTCTTTAGTTATTATGTGAGGATAATTCCTTTTTCACCCTAGCCCTCAATGAGCTCCCAAATATACCTTTGCAGAATCCACGAGAACAGTGTTAGCAAACTGTTCCAAGAAGGGAAGTGTGGAACTCTGTGTGATGAAGTCACACATCAGAAAGCAATCTCTCAAAAGTTTCTCTGTAGTTATTATGTGAGGACATTTCCTTTTTCACCATGGGCCCCTATGGGCTACCAAATATCACTTTCCAGATTCCACGAAAAGAGTGTTAGCAAACTGCTTCTTGAGGCATAGGTTAGTAACTCTGTGAGATGAATTCACAGATCAGAAAGAAGTTTCTCAGAAAGCTTCTTTCACGTTTTGAACGGATGAAATTTCCTTTATCAGCGTAGGCCTCAATGCGATCCAAGGAAGCCCTTCTCAGCTTCCTCAAAGACAGTGTTAATGGACATGCTCCACGAAACATAAGTGTAACTCTGTGAGATGAATTCACACATCATCAAGAAGTTTCTAAGAAAGCTTCTTTCCAGTTTTCATCTGTGGATATTTCCTTTGTCACCGTAAGGTTCATTGCGCTATGAAATACCAAATTGCAGATTTCCAGAAAACTGTGTTAACAAACTGATCACTGAAGAGAAACGTGTAACTCTGTGAGTTGCATTCACACATGGCAATGCAGTTTCTCAGAAAGCTTCTCTTTAGTTATTATGTGAGGATAATTCCTTTTTCACCCTAGCCCTCAATGAGCTCCCAAATATACCTTTGCAGAATCCACGAGAACAGTGTTAGCAAACTGTTCCAAGAAGGGAAGGGTGGAACTCTGTGTGATGAAGTCACACATCAGAAAGCAATCTCTCAGAAAGTTTCTCTGTAGTTATTATGTGAGGACATTTCCTTTTTCACCATGGGCCCCTATGGGCTACCAAATATCACTTTCCAGATTCCACGAAAGAGTGTTAGCAAACTGCTTCTTGAGGCATAGGTTGTAACTCTGTGAGATGAATTCACAGATCAGAAAGAAGTTTCTCAGAAAGCTTCTTTCACGTTTTGAACGGATGAAATTTCCTTTATCAGCGTAGGCCTCAATGCGATCCAAGGAAGCCCTTCTCAGCTTCCTCAAAGACAGTGTTAATGGACTGCTCCACGAAACATAAGTGTAACTCTGTGAGATGAATTCACACATCACCAAGAAGTTTCTAAGAAAGCTTCTTTCTAGTTTTCATCTGTGGATATTTCCTTTGTCACCGTAAGGTTCATTGCGCTATGAAATACCAAATTGCAGATTTCCAGAAAACTGTGTTAACAAACTGATCACTGAAGAGAAACGTGTAACTCTGTGAGTTGCATTCACACATGGCAATGCAGTTTCTCAGAAAGCTTCTCTTTAGTTATTATGTGAGGATAATTCCTTTTTCACCCTAGCCCTCAATGAGCTCCCAAATATACCTTTGCAGAATCCACGAGAACAGTGTTAGCAAACTGTTCCAAGAAGGGAAGGGTGGAACTCTGTGTGATGAAGTCACACATCAGAAAGCAATCTCTCAGAAAGTTTCTCTGTAGTTATTATGTGAGGACATTTCCTTTTTCACCATGGGCCCCTAGTGGGCTACCAAATATCACTTTCCAGATTCCACGAAAAGAGTGTTAGCAAACTGCTTCTTGAGGCATAGGTTGTAACTCTGTGAGATGAATTCACAGATCAGAAAGAAGTTTCTCAGAAAGCTTCTTCACGTTTTGAACGGATGAAATTTCCTTTATCAGCGTAGGCCTCAATGCGATCCAAGGAAGCCCTTCTCAGCTTCCTCAAAGACAGTGTTAATGGACTGCTCCACGAAACATAAGTGTAACTCTGTGAGATGAATTCACACATCACCAAGAAGTTTCTAAGAAAGCTTCTTTCTAGTTTTCATCTGCTGGATATTTCCTTTGTCACCGTAAGGTTCATTGCGCTATGAAATACCAAATTGCAGATTTCCAGAAAACTGTGTTAACAAACTGATCACTGAAGAGAAACGTGTAACTCTGTGAGTTGCATTCACACATGGCAATGCAGTTTCTCAGAAAGCTTCTCTTTAGTTATTATGTGAGGATAATTCCTTTTTCACCCTAGCCCTCAATGAGCTCCCAAATATACCTTTGCAGAATCCACGAGAACAGTGTTAGCAAACTGTTCCAAGAAGGGAAGGGTGGAACTCTGTGTGATGAAGTCACACATCAGAAAGCAATCTCTCAGAAAGTTTCTCTGTAGTTATTATGTGAGGACATTTCCTTTTTCACCATGGGCCCCTATGGGCTACCAAATATCACTTTCCAGATTCCACGAAAAGAGTGTTAGCAAACTGCTTCTTGAGGCATAGGTTGTAACTCTGTGAGATGAATTCACAGATCAGAAAGAAGTTTCTCAGAAAGCTTCTTTCACGTTTTGAACGGATGAAATTTCCTTTATCAGCGTAGGCCTCAATGCGATCCAAGGAAGCCCTTCTCAGCTTCCTCAAAGACAGTGTTAATGGACTGCTCCAAGAAACATAAGTGTAACTCTGTGAGATGATTTCACAGATCACCAAGAAGTTTCTCAGAAAGCTTCTTTCTAGTTTTCATCTGTGGATATTTCCTTTGTCACCGTAAGGTTCATTGCGCTATGAAATACCAAATTGCAGAATCCCAGAAAACTGTGTTAACAAACTGATCACTGAAGAGAAACGTGTAACTCTGTGAGTTGCATTCACACATTGCAATGCAGTTTCTAAGAAGGCTTCTCTTTAGTTATTATGTGAGGATAATTCCTTTTTCACCCGAGCCCTCAATGAGCTCCCAAATATACCTTTGCAGAATTCACGAGAACAGTGTTAGCAAACTGTTCCAAGAAGGGAAGGGTGGAACTCTGTGTGATGAAGTCACACATCAGAAAGCAATCTCTCAGAAAGTTTCTCTGTAGTTATTATGTGAGGACATTTCCTTTTTCACCATGGGCCCCTGTGGGCTACCAAATATCACTTTCCAGATTCCACGAAAAGAGTGTTAGCAAACTGCTTCTTGAGGCATAGTTAGTATCTCTGTGAGATGAATTCACAGATCAGAAAGAAATTTCTCAGAAAACTTCTTTCACGTTTTGAACGGATGAAATTTCCTTTATCAGCGTAGGCCTCAATGCGATCCAAGGAAGCCCTTCTCAGCTTCCTCAAAGACAGTGTTAATGGACTGCTCCACGAAACATAAGTGTAACTCTGTGAGATGAATTCACACATCACCAAGAAGTTTCTAAGAAAGCTTCTTTCTAGTTTTCATCTGCGGATATTTCCTTTGTCACCGTAACGTTCATTGCGCTATGAAATACCAAATTGCAGATTTCCAGAAAACTGTGTTAACAAACTGATCACTGAAGAGAAACGTGTAACTCTGTGAGTTGCATTCACACATGGCAATGCAGTTTCTCAGAAAGCTTCTCTTTAGTTATTATGTGAGGATAATTCCTTTTTCACCCTAGCCCTCAATGAGCTCCCAAATATACCTTTGCAGAATCCACGAGAACAGTGTTAGCAAACTGTTCCAAGAAGGGAAGCGTGGAACTCTGTGTGATGAAGTCACACATCAGAAAGCAATCTCTCAGAAAGTTTCTCTGTAGTTATTATGTGAGGACATTTCCTTTTTCACCATGGGCCCCTATGAGCTAAAAAATATCACTTTCCAGATTCCTCGAAAAGAGTGTTAGCAAACTGCTTCTTGAGGCATAGGTTGTAACTCTGTGAGATGAATTCACAGATCAGAAAGAAGTTTCTCAGAAAGCTTCTTTCACGTTTTGAACGGATGAAATTTCCTTTATCAGCGTAGGCCTCAATGCCATCCAAGGAAGCCCTTCTCAGCTTCCTCAAAGACAGTGTTAATAGACTGCTGCACGAAACATAAGTGTAACTCTGTGAGATGAATTCATACGTCACCAAGAATTTCCTCAGACAGCTTCTTTCCAGTTTTCATCTGTGGATATTTCCTTTGTCACCGTAAGGTTCATTGCGTTATGAAATACCAAATTGCAGATTTCCAGAAAACTGTGTTAACAAACTGATCACTGAAGAGAAACGTGTAACTCTGTGAGTTGCATTCACACATTGCAATGCAGTTTCTCAGAAGGCTTCTCTTTAGTTATTATGTGAGGAAAATTCCTTTTTCACGCTAGCCCTCAATGAGCTCCCAGATATACCTTTGCAGAATCCACGAGAACAGTGTTAGCAAACTGTTCCAAGAAGGGAAGGGTGGAACTCTGTGTGATGAAGTCCCACATCAGAAAGCAATCTCTCACAAAGTTTCTCTGTAGTTATTATGTGAGGACATTTCCTTTTTCACCATGGGCCCCTATGAGCTAAAAAATATCACTTTCCAGATTCCTCGAAAAGAGTGTTAGCAAACTGCTTCTTGAGGCATAGGTTGTAACTCTGTGAGATGAATTCACAGATCAGAAAGAAGTTTCTCAGAAAGCTACTTTCACGTTTTGAACGGATAAAATTTCCTTTATCAGCGTAGGCCTCAATGCGATCTAAGTAAGCCCTTCTCAGCTTCCTCAAAGACAGTGTTAATGGACTGCTCCACGAAACATAAGTATAACTCTGTGAGATGAATTCACACATCACCAAGAAGTTTCTAAGAAAGCTTCTTTCTACTTTTCATCTGTGGATATTTTCTTTGTCACCGTAGGGTTCATTGCGCTATGAAATTCCAAATTGCAGATTTCCAGAAAACGGTGTTAACAAACTGATCACTGAAGAGAAACGTGTAACTCTGTGAGTTGCATTCACACATGGGAATGCCCTTTCACAGAAAGCTTCTCTTTACTTATTATGTGAGGATAATTACTTTCTCACCCTAGCCCTCAATGAGCTCCCAAATACACCTTTGCAGAATCCACGAGAACAGTGTTAGCAAACTGTTCCAAGAAGGGAAGGGTGGAACTCTGTGTGATGAAGTCCCACATCAGAAAGCAATCTCTCACAAAGTTTCTCTGTAGTTATTATGTGAGGACATTTCCTTTTTCACCATGGTCCCCTATGAGCTAAAAAATATCACTTTCCAGATTCCTCGAAAAGAGTGTTAGCAAACTGCTTCTTGAGGCATAGGTTGTAACTCTGTGAGATGAATTCACAGATCAGAAAGAAGTTTCTCAGAAAGCTTCTTTCACGTTTTGAACGGATGAACTTTCCTTTATCAGCGTAGGACTCAAAGCGATCCAAGGAAGCCCTTCTCAGCTTCCTCAAAGACAGTGTTAATGGACTGCTCCGCAAAACAGAAGTGTAACTCTGTGAGATGAATTCACACATCACCAAGAAATTTCTAAGAAAGCTTCTTTCTAGTTTTCATCTGTGGATATTTCCTTTGTCACCGTAAGGTTCATTGCGTTATGAAATACCAAATTGCAGATTTCCAGAAAACTGTGTTAACAAACTGATCACTGAAGAGAAACGTGTAACTCTGTGAGTTGCATTCACACATTGCAATGCAGTTTCTCAGAAGGCTTCTCTTTAGTTATTATGTGAGGAAAATTCCTTTTTCACGCTAGCCCTCAATGAGCTCCCAGATATACCTTTGCAGAATCCACGAGAACAGTGTTACCAAACTGTTCCAAGAAGGGAAGTGTGGAACTCTGTGAGATGAAGTCACACATCAGAAAGCAATCTCTCAGAAAGTTTCTCTGTAGTGAATATGTGAGGACATTTCCTTTTTCACCATGGGCCCCTATGGGCTACCAAATATCACTTTCCAGATTCCAAGAAAAGAGTGTTAGCAAACTGCTTCTTGAGGCATAGGTTGTAACTCTGTGAGATGAATTCACAGATCAGAAAGAAGTTTCTCAGAAAGCTTCTTTCACGTTTTGACCAGGATGAAATTACGTTTATCAGTGTAGGCCTCAATGCGATCCAAGAAGCCCTTCTCAGCTTCCTCAAAGACAGTGTTAATGGACAGCTCCGCGAAACATAAGTGTAACTCTGTGAGATGAATTCACACATCACCAAGAAATTTCTAAGAAAGCTTCTTTCTAGTTTTCATCTGTGGATATTTCCTTTGTCACCGTAAAGTTCATTGCGCTATGAAATACCAAACTGCAGATTTCCAGAAAACTGTGTTAGCAAACAGATCACTGAAGAGAAACGTGTAACTCTGTGAGTTGCATTCACACATGGCAATGCAGTTTCTCGGAAAGCTTCTCTTAATTATTATGTGAGGAAAATTCCATTTGACCCTAGCCCTCAATGAGCTCCCAAATATACCTTTGCAGAATCCACGACAACAGTGTTAGCAACCTGTTCCAAGAAGGGAAGGGTGGAACTCTGTGTGATGAAGTCACACATCAGAAAGCAATCTCTCTGAAAGTTTCTCTGTAGTTATTATGTGAGGACATTTCCTTTTTCACCATGGGCCCCTACGGGCTACCAAATATCACTTTCCAGATTCCACGAAGAGAGTATTAGCAAACTGCTTCTTGAGACATAGGTTGTAACTCTGTGAGATGAATACACAGATCAGAAAGAAGTTTCTCAGAAAGCTTCTTTCACGTTTTGAACGGATGAACTTTCCTTTATCAGCGTAGGACTCAAAGCGATCCAAGGAAGCCCTTCTCAGCTTCCTCAAAGACAGTGTTAATGGACTGCTCCGCGAAACAGAAGTGTAACTCTGTGAGATGAATTCACACATCACCAAGAAATTTCTAAGAAAGCTTCTTTCTAGTTTTCATCTGTGGATATTTCCTTTGTCACCATAAGGTTCATTGCGCTATGAAATACCAAATTGCAGATTTCCAGAAAACTGTGTTAACAAACTGATCACTGAAGAGAAACGTGTAACTCTGTGAGTTGCATTCACCCATGGCATTGCAGTTTTTCGGAAAGCTTCTTTTTAGTTATTCTCTGAGGTTAATTCCTTTTTCACCCTAGCCCTCAATGAGCTCCCAAATATACCTTTACAGAATCCACGACAACAGTGTTAGCAAACTGTTCCAAGAAGGGAAGGGTGGAACTCTGTGTGATGAAGTCACACATCAGATAGCAATCTCTGAGAAAGTTTCTCTGTAGTTATTATGTAAGGACATTTCCTTTTTCACCATGGGACCATATGGGCTACCAAATATAACTTTTCAGATTCCACGAAAAGAGTGTTAGCAAACTGCTTCTTGAGGCATAGCTTGTACCTCTGTGAGATGAATTCACAGATCAGAAATAAGTTTCTCGGAAAGATTCTTTCACGTTTTGAATGGATGAAATTTCCTTTATCAGCGTAGGCCTCAATGCGATCCAAGGAAGCCCTTCTCAGCTTCCTCAAAGAAAGTGTTAATAGACTGCTCCAAGAAACATAAGTGTAACTCTGTGAGATGAATTCACAAATCACCAAGAGGTTTCTAAGAAAGCTTCTTTCTAGTTTTCATCTGTGGATATTTCCTTTGTCACCGTAAGGTTCATTGCGCTATGCAATACCAAATTGCAGATTTCCAGAAAACTGTGTTAACAAACTGATCACTGACGAGAAACATGTAACTCTGTGAGTTGCATTCACACATGGCAATGCAGTTTCTCAGAAAGCTTCTCTTTAGTTATTCTCTCTGGATAATTCCTTTTTCACCCTCGCCCTCAATGAGTTCCCAAATATACCATTGCAGAATCCACGACAACACTGTTAGCAAACTGTTCCAAGATGGGACGGGTGGAACTCTGTGTGATGAAGTCACACATCAGAAAGCAATCTCTCAGAAAGTTTCTCTGTAGTTATTATGTGAGGACATTTCCTTTTTCACCATAGGACCCGATGGGCTACCAAATATCACTTTCCAGATTCCACGAAAGGGTGTTAGCAAACTACTTCTTGAGGCATAGGTTGTAACTCTGTGAGATGAATTCACAGATCAGAAAGAAGTTTCTCAGAAAGCTTCTTTCACGTTTTGAACGGATGTAATTTCCTTTATCAGCGTAGGCCTCAATGCGATCCAAGGAAGTCCTTCTCAGCTTCCTGAAAGACAGAGTTAATGGACTGTTCCACCAAACATAAGTGTAACTCTGTGAGATGAATTCACATCTCACCAAGAAGTTTCTAAGAAAGCTTCTTTCTAGTTTTCATCTGTGGATATTTCCTTTGTCACCATAAGGTTCATTGCGCTATGAAATACCAAATTGCAGATTTCCAGAAAACTGTGTTAACAAACTGATCACAGGAGAGAAACGTGTAACTCTGTGAGTTGCATTCACACACGGCAGTGCAGTTTCTCAGAAAGCTTTTCCTAATTATTATGTGAGGATAATTCCTTTTTCACCCTAGCCCTCAATGGGCTCCCAAATATACCTTTGCAGAATCCACGAGAACAGTGTTAGCAAACTGTTCCAAGAAGGGAAGGTTGGAACTCTGTGTGATGAAGTCACACATCAGAAAGCAATCTCTCAGAAAGTTTCTCTGTAGTTATTATGTGAGGACATTTCCTTTTTCACCATGGGCCCCTATGGGCTACCAAATATCACTTTCCAGATTCCACGATAAGAGTGTTAGCAAACTGCTTCTTGAGGCATAGGTTGTAACTCTGTGAGATGAATTCACAGATAAGAAAGAAGTTTCTCAGAAAGCTTCTTTCACGTTTTGAACGAATGAAATTTCGTTTATCAGCGTAGGCCTCAATGCGATCCAAGGAAGTCCTTCTCAGGTTCCTGACAGACAGTGTTAATGGACTACTCCACGACACATAAGTGTAACTGTGTGAGATGAATTCACACATCACCAAGAAGTTTCTAAGAAAGCTTCTTTCTAGTTTTCATCTGTGGATATTTCCTTTGTCACCGTCAGGTTCATTGCGCTATGAAATACCAAATTTCAGATTTCCAGAAAACTGTGTTAACAAACTGATCACTGAAGAGAAACGTGTAACTCTGTGAGTTGCATTCACTCATGGCATTGCAGTTTTTCGGAAAGCTTCTTTTTAGTTATTCTGTGATGATAATTCCTTTTTCACCCTAGCCCTCAATGAGCTCCCAAATATACCTTTACAGAATCCACGACAACAGTGTTAGCAAACTGTTCCAAGAAGGGAAGGGTGGAATTCAGTGTGATGAAGTCACATATCAAAAAGCAATCTCTCAGAAAGTTTCTCTGTAGTTATTATGTGAGGACATTTCCTTTTTCACCATGGGCCACTATGGGTTACCAAATATCACTTTCCAGATTCCACGAAAAGAGTGTTAGCAAACTGCTTCTTGAGGCATAGGTTGTAACTCTGTGAGATGAATTCACAGATCAGAAAGAAGTTTCTCAGAAAGCTTCTTTCACGTTTTGAACGGATGAAATTTCCTTTATCATCGTAGGCCTCAAGGCGAACCAAGGAAGCCCTTCTCAGCTTCCTCAACGACAGTGTTAATTGACTGCTCCACGAAACATAAGTGTAACTCTGTGAGATGAATTCCCACATCACCAAGAAGTTTCTAAGAAAGCTTCTTTCTAGTTTTCATCTGTGGATATTTCCTTTGTCACCGTAAGGTTCATTGCGCTATGAAATACCAAATTGCAGATTTCCAGAAAACTGTGTTAACAAACTAATCACTGAAGAGAAACGTGTAACTCTGTGAGTTGCATTCACACATGGCCATGCAGTTTCTCAGAAAGCTTCTCTTAATTATTATGTGAGGATAATTCTTTTTCACCCAAGCCCTCAATGGGCTCCCAAATATACCTTTGCAGAATCCACGACAACAGTGTTAGCAAACTGTTCCAAGAAGGGAAGGCTGGAACTCTGTGTGATGAAGTACCACATCAGAAAGAAATCTCTGAGAAAGTTTCTCTGTAGTTATTATGTAAGGACATTTCCTTTTTCACCATGGGACGCTATGGGCTACCAAATATCACTTTTCAGATTCCACGAAAAGAGTGTTAGCATACTGCTTCTTGAGGCATAGCTTGTACCTCTGTGAGAAGAATTCACAGATCAGAAACAAGTTTCTCGGAAAGATTCTTTCACGTTTTGAATGGATGAAATTTCCTTTATCAGCGTAGGCCTCAATGGGATCCAAGGAAGCCCTTCTCAGCTTCCTCAATGAAAGTGTTAATAGACTGCTCCAAGAAACATAAGTGTAACTCTGTGAGATGAATTCACAAATCACCAACAGGTTTCTAAGAAAGCTTCTTTCTAGTTTTCATCTGTGGATATTTCCTTTGTCACCATAAGGTTCATTGCGCTATGAAATACCAAATTGCAGATTTCCAGAAAAATGTTAACAAACTGATCACTGAAGAGAAACGTGTAACTCTGTGAGTTGCATTCACACATGGCAATGCGCTTTGGCGGAAAGCTTCTCTTTAGGTATTATGTGAGGATAATTCCTTTTTCACCCTAGCCCTCAATGAGCTCCCAAATATACCTTTGCAGAATCCACGACAAGAGTGTAAGCAACCTGTTCCAAGAAGGGAAGGGTGGAACTCTGTGTGATGAAGTCACACATCAGAAAGCAATCTCTCAGAAAGTTTCTCTGTAGTTATTATGTGAGGACATTTCCTTTTTCACCATGAGCCCCTACGGGCTACCAAATATCACTTTCCAGATTCCATGAAGAGAGTGTTACCAAACTGCTTCATGAGACATAGGTTGTAACTCTCTGAGATGAATACACAGATCAGAAAGAAGTTTCTCAGAAAGCTTCTTTCACGTTTTGAACCGATGAACTTTCCTTTATCAGCGTAGGACTCAAAGCGATCGCAGGAAGCCCTTCTCAGCTTCCTCAAAGATAGTGTTAATGGACTGCTCCTCGAAACATTAGTGTAACTCTGTGAGATGAATTCACACATCAACAAGAAGTTTCTAAGAAAGCTTCTTTCTAGTTTTCATCTGTGGATATTTCCTTTGTCACCATAAGGTTCATTGCGCTATGAAATACCAAATTGCAGATTTCCAGAAAACTGTGTTAACAAACTGATCACTGAAGAGAAACGTGTAACTCTGTGAGTTGCATTCACTCATGGCATTGCAGTTTCTCAGAAAGCTTCTTTTTAGTTATTCTGTGAGGATAATTCCTTTTTCACCCTAGCCCTCAAGGAGCTCCCAAATATACCTTTACAGAATCCACGAAAACAGTGTTAGCAAACTGTTCCTAGAAGGGAAGGGTGGAACTCTGTGTGATGAAGTCACACATCGGAAAGCAATCTCTCAGAAAGTTTCTCTGTAGTTATTATGTGAGGACATTTCCTTTTTCACCATGGGACCCTATGGGCTACCAAATATCACTTTCCAGATTCCACGAAAAGAGTGTTAGCAAACTGCTTCTTGAGGCATAGTTTGTAACTCTGTGAGATGAATTCACATATCAGAAAGAAATTTCTCCGAAAGTTTCTCTCACGTGTTGAACGGATGAAATTTCCTTCATCAGCGTAGGCCTCAATGCGATCCAAGGAAGCTCTTCTCAGCTTCCTCAACGACAGTGTTAATGGACTGCTCCACGAAACAGAAGTGCAACCCTGTGAGATGAATTCACACATCACCAAGAAGTTTCTAAGAAAGCTTCTTTCCCGTTTTCTTCTACGGATATTTCCTTTGTCACTGTAAGGTTCATAGCGCTATGAAATACCAAATTGCAGATTTCCAGAAAACTGTGTTAACAAACTGATCACTGAAGAGAAACGTGTAACTCTGTGAGTTGCATTCACACATGGCAATGCAGTTTCTCGGAAAGATTCTCTTTAGTTATTCTGGGAGGATAATTACTTTTTCACCCTCGCCTTCAATGAGCTCCCAAATATACCTTTGCAGAATCCACGAGAACAGTGTTAGCAAACTGTTCCAAGAAGCAAGGGTGGAACTCTGTGTGATGAAGTCACACATCAGAAAGCAATCTCTCAGAAAGTTTCTCTTTAGTTATTATGTGAGGACGTTTCATTTTTCACCTTGAGCCCCTATGGGCTACCAAATATCACTTTCCAGATTCCACGAAAAGAGTGTTAGCAAACTGCTTCTTGAGGCATAGGTTGTAACTCTGTGAGATGAATTCACAGATCAGAAAGAAGTTTCTCAGAAACCTTCTTTCACGTTTTGAAAGGATGAAATTTCCTTTATCAGCGTAGGCCTCAAAGCGATCCAAGGAAGCCCTTCTCAGCTTCCTCAAAGAGAGTGTTAAAGGACTGCTCCACGAAACATAAGTGTAAATCTGTGAGATGAATTCACACATCACCAAGAAGTTTCGAAGAAAGCTTCTTTCTAGTTTTCATATGTGGATATTTCCTTTGTCACCGTAAGGTTCATTGCGCTATGAAATACCAAATTGCAGATTTCCGAAAACTGTGTTAACAAACTGATCACTGAAGAGAAACGTGTAACTCTGTGAGTTGCATTCACACATGGCAATGCGGTTTCTCGGAAAGCTTTTTTAGGTATTATTTGACGATAATTCCTTTTTCACCTTAGCCCTCAATGAGCTCCGAAATATAGCTTTGCAGAACCCACGAGAACAGTGTTAGCAAACTGTTCCAAAAAGGGACGGGTGGAACTCTGTGTGATGAAGTCACACATCAGAATGCAATCTCTCAGAAAGTTTCTGTGTAGTTATTATGTGAGGACATTGCCTTTTTCACCATGGGCCCCTATGGGCTACCAAATATCACTTTCCAGATTCCACGAAAAGAGTGTTAGCAAACTGCTTCTTGAGGCACAGTTTGTAACTCTGTGTGATGAATTCACAGATCAGAAAGAAGTTTCTCAGAAAGCTTCTTTCACGTTTTGAATGGATCAAATTTCCTTTATCATCGTAGGCCTCAATGCGAACCAAGGAAGCCCTTCTCAGCTTCCTCAACGACAGTGTTAATTGACTGCTCCACGAAACATAAGTGTAACTCTGTGAGATGAATTGACACATCACCAAGAAGTTTCTAAGAAAGCTTCTTTCCACTTTTCATCTGTGGATATTTCCTTTGTCACCGTAAGGTTCATTGCGCTATGAAATACCAAATTGCAGATTTCCAGAAAACTGTGTTAACAAACTAATCACTGAAGAGAAACGTGTAACTCTGTGAGTTGCATTCACACATGGCAATGCAGTTTCTCAGAAAGCTTCTCTTTAGTTATTATGTGAGGATAATTCCTTTTTCACCCTAGCCCTCAATTGGCTCCCAAGTATACCTTTGCAGAATCCATGAGAACAGTGTTAGCAATCTGTTCCAGAAGGGAAGGGTGGAACTCTGTGTGTTGAAGTCACATAACAGAAAGCAATCTCTCAGAAACTTTCTCTGTAGTTATTATGTGAGGACATTTCCTTTTTCACCATGCGCCCCTATGGGCTACCAAATATCACTTTCCTGATTCCACGAAAAGAGTGTTAGCCAACTGCTTCTTGAGGCATAGGTTGTAACACTGTGAGATGAATTCAGAGATCAGAAAGAAGTTTCTCAGAAAGCTTCTTTCACGTTTTGAACGGATGAAATTTCCTTTATCAGCGTAGGCCTCAATGCGATCCAAGGAAGCCCTTCTCAGATTCCTCAAAGAGAGTGTTAATGGACTGCTCCACGAAACATAAGTGTAACTCTGTGAGATGAATTCACAAATCACCAAGAAGTTTCTGAGAAAGCTTCTTTCTAGTTTTCATCATTGGATATTGCCCTTGTCACCGTAAGGTTCATTCCGCTATGAAATACCAAATTGCAGATTTCCAGAAATCTGTGTTAGCAAACTGATCACTGAAGAGAAACGTGTAACTCTGTGAGTTGCATTCACACATGGCAATGCAGTGTCGCAGAAAGCTTCTCTTTAGTTATTATGTGAGGATAATTCCTTTTTCACCCTAGCCCTCAATGAGCTCCCAAAGATACCTTTGCAGAATCCACGAGAACAGTGTTAGCAAACTGTTCCAAGAAGGGAAGGGTGGAACTCTGTGTGATGAAGTCACACATCAGACAGCAATCTCTCAGAAAGTTTCTCTGTAGTTATTATGTGAGGACATTTCCTTTTTCACCATGGGCCCCTAGGGTCTACCAAATATCACTTTCTAGATTCAACGAAAAGAGAGTTAGCAAACTGCTTCTTGAGGCATAGGTTGTAACTCTGTGAGATGAATTCACAGATCAGAAAGAAGTTTCTCAGAAAGCTTCTTTCACGTTTTGAAGGGATGAAATTTCCTTTATCAGCGTAGGCCTCAATGCGATCCAAGGAAGCCCTTCTCAGCTTCCTCAAAGACAGTGTTAATGGACTGCTCCACGAACCATAAGTGTAACTCTGTGAGATGAATTCACACATCACCAAGTAGTTCCTAGGAAAGCTTCTTTCTAGTTTTCATCTGTGGACATTTCCTTTTACAAGGTAAGGTTCATTGCGCTATGAAATACCAAATTGCAGATTTCCAGAAAACTGTGTTAACAAACTGATCACTGAAGTGAAACCTGTAACTCTGTGAGTTGCATTCACAAATGGCAATGCAGTTTCTCAGAAAGCTTCTCTTTAGTTATTATGTGAGGATAATTCCTTTTTCAGACTAGCACTCATTGAGCTCCCAAATATACCTTTGCAGAATCCACGAGAACAGTGTCAGCAAACTGTTCCAAGAAAGGAAGGGTGGAAATCTGTGTGATGAAGTCACACATCAAAAGCAATCTGTCAGAGAGTTTTTCTGTAGTTATTATGTGAGGTCATTTCCTTTTCCACCATGGGCCCCTATGGGCTACCATATATCACTTTGCAGATTCCAGGTAAAGAGTTTTAGCAAACTGCTTCTTGAGGCATAGTGTGTAACTCTGTGAGATGAATTCACAGATCAGAAAGAAGTTTCTCAGAATGCTTCTTTCACGTTTTGAACGGATGAAATTTCCTTTATCAGCGTAGGCCTCAATGCGATCCAAGGAAGCCCTTCTCAGCTTCCTCAAAGACAGTGTTAATGGACTGCTCCACGAAACATAAGTGTAACTCTGTGAGATGAATTCACAGATCACCAAGAAGTTTCTAGGAAAGTTTTTTCCGGTTTTCATCTGTGAATATTTCCTTTGTCACCGTAAGGTTCATTGCGCTATGAAATACCAAATTGCAGATTTCAAGAAAACTGTGTTAACAAACTGATCACTGAAGAGAAACGTGTAACTCTGTGAGTTGCATTCACACATGGCAATGCAGTTTCTCAGAAAGCTTCTCTTTAGTTATTATGTGAGGATAATTCCTTTTTCACCCTAGCCCTCAATGATCTCCCAAATATACCTTTTGCAGAATCCACGAGAACAGTGTTAGCCACCTGTTCCAAGAAGGGAAGGGTGGAACTCTGTGTGATGAAGTCACACATCAGAAAGCAATCTCTCAGAAAGTTTCTCTGTAGTTATTATGTGAGGACATTTCCTTTTTCACCATGGGCCCCTATGGGCTACCAAATATCACTTTCCGGATTCCACGAAAAGAGTGTTAGCAAACTACTTCTTGAGGCATAGGTTTTAACTCTGTGAGATGAATTCAGAAATCAGAAAGAAGTTTCTCAGAAAGCTTCTTTCACGTTTTGAACGGATGAAATTTCCTTTATCAGCGTAGGCCTCAATGCGATCCAAGGAAGCCCTTCTCAGCTTCCCAAAAGACAGTGTTAATGGACTGCTCCACGAAACATAAGTGTAACTCTGTGAGATGAATTCACACATCACCAAGCCGTTTCTAAGAAAGCTTTTTTCTAGTTTTCTTCTGTGGATATTTCCTTTGTCACCGTAAGGTCCATTGCGCTATGAAATACCAAATTGCAGATTTCCAGAAAACTGTGTTAACAAACTAATCACTGAAGACAAACGTGTAACTCTGTGAGTTGCATTCACACATGGCAATGCAGTTTCAAAGAAGGTTCTCTTAGTTATTATGAGAGGATAATTCCTTTTTCACCCTAGCCCTCAATGAGCTCCCAAATATACCTTTGCAGAATCCACGAGAACAGTGTTAGCAAACTGTTCCAAGAAGGGAAGGTGGAACTCTGTGTGATGAAGTCACACATCAGAAAGCAATCTCTCAGAAAGTTTCTCTGTAGTTATTATGTGAGGACATTTCCTTTTTCACCATGGGCCCCTATGGGCTACCAAATATCACTTTTCAGATTCCACGAAAAGAGTGTTAGCAAACTGCTTCTTGAGGCATAGGTTGTAACTCTGTGAGATGAATTCACAGATCAGAAAGAAGTTTCTCAGAAAGCTTCTTTCACGTTTTGAACGGATGAAATTTCCTTTATCAGCGTAGGCCTCAATGCGATCCAAGGAAGCCCTTCTCAGCTTCCTCAAAGAAAGTGTTAATAGGACTGCTCCACGAAACATAAGTGTAACTCTGTGAGATGAATTCACAAATCACCAAGAAGTTTCTAAGAAAGCTTCTTTCTAGTTTTCATCTGTGGATATTTCCTTTGTCACCATAAGGTTCATTGCGCTATGAAATACCAAATTGCAGATTTCCAGAAAACTGTGTTAACAAACTGATCACTGAAGAGAAACGTGTAACTCTGTGAGTTGCATTCACACATGGCAATGCACTTTCTCAGAAAGCTTCTCTTTAGTTATTATGTGAGGATAATTCCTTTTTCACCCTAGCCCTCAATGAGCTCCCAAATATACCTTTGCAGAATCCACGAGAACAGTGTAAGCAAACTGTTCCAAGAAGGGAAGGGTGGAACTCTGTGTGATGAAGTCACACATCAGAAAGCAATCTCTCAGAAAGTTTCTCTGTAGTTATTATGTGAGGACATTTCCTTTTTCACCATGAGGCCCCTATGGGCTACCAAATATCACTTTCCAGATTCCATGAAAAGAGTGTTAGCAAACTGCTTCATGAGACATAGGTTGTAACTCTGTGAGATGAATTCACAGATCAGAAAGAAGTTTCTCAGAAAGCTTCTTTCACGTTTTGAACGGATGAAATTTCCTTTATCAGCGTAGGCCTCAATGCGATCCAAGGAAGCCCTTCTCAGCTTCCTCAAAGACAGTGTTAATGGACTGCTCCACGAAACATAAGTGTAACTCTGTGAGATGAATTCACACATCACCAAGAAGTTTCTAAGAAAGCTTCTTTCTAGTTTTCATCTGTGGATATTTCCTTTGTCACCGTAAGGTTCATTGCGCTATGAAATACCAAATTGCAGATTTCCAGAAAACTGTGTTAACAAACTGATCACTGAAGAGAAACGTGTAACTCTGTGAGTTGCATTCACACATGGCAATTGCAGTTTCTCAGAAAGCTTCTCTTTAGTTATTATGTGAGGATAATTCCTTTTTCACCCTAGCCCTCAATGAGCTCCCAAATATACCTTTGCAGAATCCACGAGAACAGTGTTAGCAAACTGTTCCAAGAAGGGAAGGGTGGAACTCTGTGTGATGAAGTCACACATCAGAAAGCAATCTCTCAGAAAGTTTCTCTGTAGTTATTATGTGAGGACATTTCCTTTTTCACCATGGGCCCCTATGGGCTGCCAAATATCACTTTCCAGATTCCACGAAAAGAGTGTTAGCAAACTGCTTCTTGAGGCATAGTTTGTAACTCTGTGAGATGAATTCACATATCAGAAAGAAGTTTCTCAGAAAGCTTCTCTCACGTGTTGAACGGATGAAATTTCCTTTATCAGCGTAGGCCTCAATGCGATCCAAGGAAGCTCTTCTCAGCTTCCTCAAAGACAGTGTTAATGGACTGCTCCACGAAACAGAAGTGTAACTCTGTGAGATGAATTCACACATCACCAAGAAGTTTCTAAGAAAGCTTCTTTCCAGTTTTCATCTAGTGGATATTTCCTTTGTCACTGTAAGGTTCATAGCGCTATGAAATACCAAATTGCAGATTTCCAGAAAACTGTGTTAACAAACTGATCACTGAAGAGAAACGTGTAACTCTGTGAGTTGCATTCACACATGGCAATGCAGTTTCTCAGGAAAGCTTCTCTTTAGTTATTATGTGAGGATAATTACTTTTTCACCCTCGCCTTCAATGAGCTCCCAAATATACCTTTGCAGAATCCACGAGAACAGTGTTAGCAAACTGTTCCAAGAAGGCAAGGGTGGAACTCTGTGTGATGAAGTCACACATCAGAAAGCAATCTCTCAGAAAGTTTCTCTGTAGTTATTATGTGAGGACGTTTCATTTTTCACCTTGAGCCCCTATGGGCTACCAAATATCACTTTCCAGATTCCACGAAAAGAGTGTTAGCAAACTGCTTCTTGAGGCATAGGTTGTAACTCTGTGAGATGAATTCACAGATCAGAAAGAAGTTTCTCAGAAACCTTCTTTCACGTTTTGAACGGATGAAATTTCCTTTATCAGCGTAGGCCTCAATGCGATCCAAGGAAGCCCTTCTCAGCTTCCTCAAAGAGAGTGTTAAAGGACTGCTCCACGAAACATAAGTGTAACTCTGTGAGATGAATTCACACATCACCAAGAAGTTTCAAAGAAAGCTTCTTTCTAGTTTTCATTTGTGGATATTTCCTTTGTCACCGTAAGGTTCATTGCGCTATGAAATACCAAATTGCAGATTTCCGAAAACTGTGTTAACAAACTGATCACTGAAGAGAAACGTGTAACTCTGTGAGTTGCATTCACACATGGCAATGCGGTTTCTCGGAAAGCTTTTTTAGGTATTATTTGACGATAATTCCTTTTTCACCTTAGCCCTCAATGAGCTCCGAAATATAGCTTTGCAGAACCCACGAGAACAGTGTTAGCAAACTGTTCCAAAAAGGGACGGGTGGAACTCTGTGTGATGAAGTCACACATCAGAATGCAATCTCTCAGAAAGTTTCTGTGTAGTTATTATGTGAGGACATTGCCTTTTTCACCATGGGCCCCTATGGGCTACCAAATATCACTTTCCAGATTCCACGAAAAGAGTGTTAGCAAACTGCTTCTTGAGGCACAGTTTGTAACTCTGTGTGATGAATTCACAGATCAGAAAGAAGTTTCTCAGAAAGCTTCTTTCACGTTTTGAATGGATCAAATTTCCTTTATCATCGTAGGCCTCAATGCGAACCAAGGAAGCCCTTCTCAGCTTCCTCAACGACAGTGTTAATTGACTGCTCCACGAAACATAAGTGTAACTCTGTGAGATGAATTGACACATCACCAAGAAGTTTCTAAGAAAGCTTCTTTCCACTTTTCATCTGTGGATATTTCCTTTGTCACCGTAAGGTTCATTGCGCTATGAAATACCAAATTGCAGATTTCCAGAAAACTGTGTTAACAAACTAATCACTGAAGAGAAACGTGTAACTCTGTGAGTTGCATTCACACATGGCCATGCAGTTTCTCAGAAAGCTTCTCTTTAGTTATTATGTGAGGATAATTCCTTTTTCACCCTAGCCCTCAATTGGCTCCCAAGTATACCTTTGCAAAATCCATGAGAACAGTGTTAGCAATCTGTTCCAGAAGGGAAGGGTGGAACTCTGTGTGTTGAAGTCACATAACAGAAAGCAATCTCTCAGAAACTTTCTCTGTAGTTATTATGTGAGGACATTTCCTTTTTCACCATGCGCCCCTATGGGCTACCAAATATCACTTTCCTGATTCCACGAAAAGAGTGTTAGCCAACTGCTTCTTGAGGCATAGGTTGTAACACTGTGAGATGAATTCAGAGATCATAAAGAAGTTTCTCAGAAAGCTTCTTTCACGTTTTGAACGGATGAAATTTCCTTTATCAGCGTAGGCCTCAATGCGATCCAAGGAAGCCCTTCTCAGATTCCTCAAAGAGAGTGTTAATGGACTGCTCCACGAAACATAAGTTTAACTCTGTGAGATGAATTCACAAATCACCAAGAAGTTTCTGAGAAAGCTTCTTTCTAGTTTTCATCATTGGATATTGCCCCTGTCACCGTAAGGTTCATTCCGCTATGAAATACCAAATTGCAGATTTCCAGAAATCTGTGTTAGCAAACTGATCACTGAAGAGAAACGTGTAACTCTGTGAGTTGCATTCACACATGGCAATGCAGTCTCGCAGAAAGCTTCTCTTTAGTTATTATGTGAGGATAATTCCTTTTTCACCCTAGCCCTCAATGAGCTCCCAAAGATACCTTTGCAGAATCCACGAGAACAGTGTTAGCAAACTGTTCCAAGAAGGGAAGGGTGGAACTCTGTGTGATGAAGTCACACATCAGACAGCAATCTCTCAGAAAGTTTCTCTGTAGTTATTATGTGAGGACATTTCCTTTTTCACCATGGGCCCCTAGGGTCTACCAAATATCACTTTCCTAGATTCAACGAAAAGAGAGTTAGCAAACTGCTTCTTGAGGCATAGGTTGTAACTCTGTGAGATGAATTCACAGATCAGAAAGAAGTTTCTCAGAAAGCTTCTTTCACGTTTTGAAGGGATGAAATTTCCTTTATCAGCGTAGGCCTCAATGCGATCCAAGGAAGCCCTTCTCAGCTTCCTCAAAGACAGTGTTAATGGACTGCTCCACGAACCATAAGTGTAACTCTGTGAGATGAATTCACACATCACCAAGTAGTTCCTAGGAAAGCTTCTTTCTAGTTTTCATCTGTGGACATTTCCTTTTACAAGGTAAGGTTCATTGCGCTATGAAATACCAAATTGCAGATTTCCAGAAAACTGTGTTAACAAACTGATCACTGAAGTGAAACCTGTAACTCTGTGAGTTGCATTCACAAATGGCAATGCAGTTTCTCAGAAAGCTTCTCTTTAGTTATTATGTGAGGATAATTCCTTTTTCAGACTAGCACTCATTGAGCTCCCAAATATACCTTTGCAGAATCCACGAGAACAGTGTCAGCAAACTGTTCCAAGAAAGGAAGGGTGGAAATCTGTGTGATGAAGTCACACATCAAAAGCAATCTGTCAGAGAGTTTTTCTGTAGTTATTATGTGAAGTCATTTCCTTTTCCACCATGGGCCCCTATGGGCTACCATATATCACTTTGCAGATTCCAGGTAAAGAGTTTTAGCAAACTGCTTCTTGAGGCATAGTGTGTAACTCTGTGAGATGAATTCACAGATCAGAAAGAAGTTTCTCAGAATGATTCTTTCACGTTTTGAACGGATGAAATTTCCTTTATCAGCGTAGGCCTCAATGCGATCCAAGGAAGCCCTTCTCAGCTTCCTCAAAGACAGTGTTAATGGACTGCTCCACGAAACATAAGTGTAACTCTGTGAGATGAATTCACAGATCACCAAGAAGTTTCTAGGAAAGTTTTTTCCGGTTTTCATCTGTGAATATTTCCTTTGTCACCGTAAGGTTCATTGCGCTATGAAATACCAAATTGCAGATTTCAAGAAAACTGTGTTAACAAACTGATCACTGAAGAGAAACGTGTAACTCTGTGAGTTGCATTCACACATGGCAATGCAGTTTCTCAGAAAGCTTCTCTTTAGTTATTATGTGAGGATAATTCCTTTTTCACCCTAGCCCTCAATGATCTCCCAAATATACCTTTTGCAGAATCCACGAGAACAGTGTTAGCCACCTGTTCCAAGAAGGGAAGGGTGGAACTCTGTGTGATGAAGTCACACATCAGAAAGCAATCTCTCAGAAAGTTTCTCTGTAGTTATTATGTGAGGACATTTCCTTTTTCACCATGGGCCCCTATGGGCTACCAAATATCACTTTCCGGATTCCACGAAAAGAGTGTTAGCAAACTACTTCTTGAGGCATAGGTTTTAACTCTGTGAGATGAATTCAGAAATCAGAAAGAAGTTTCTCAGAAAGCTTCTTTCACGTTTTGAACGGATCAAATTTCCTTTATCAGCGTAGGCCTCAATGTGATCCAAGGAAGCACTTCTCATCTTCCTCAAAGACAGTGTTAAAGGACTGCTCCACGAAACATAAGTGCAACTCTGTGAGATGAATTCACACATCACCAAGAAGTTTCTAAGAAAGCTTCTTTCTACTTTTCATCTGTGGATATTTCCTTTGTCACCGTAAGGTTCATTGCGCTATGAAATACCAAATTGCAGATTTCCAGAGAACTGTGTTAACAAATTTATCACTAAAGAGAAACGTGTAACTCTGTGAGTTGCATTCACACATGGCACTGCAGTTTCTGGGAAAGCTTCTCCTTAATTATTATGTGAGGATAATTCCTTTTTCACCCTAGCCCTCAATGAGCTCCCAAATATACCTTTGCAGAATCCACGAGAAGAGAGTTAGCAAACTGTTCCAAGAAGGGAAGGGTGGAACTCTGTGTGATGAAGTCACACATCAGAAAGCAATCTCTCAGAAAGTTTCTCTGTAGTTATTATTTGAGGTCATTTCCTCTTTCACCATGGGCCCCTATGGGCTACCAAATATCACTTTGCACATTCCACGAAAAGAGTGTTAGCAAACTGCTTCTTGAGGCATAGTTTGTAACTCTGTGTGATGAATTCACAGATCAGAAAGAAGTTTCTCAGAAAGCTTCTTTCACTTTTTGAACGGATGAAATTTCCTTTATCAGCGTAGGTCTCAATGCGATCCAACGAAGCGTTCTCAGCTTCCTCAAAGAGAGTCTTAAAGGACTACTCCACGAAACATAAGTGTAACTCAGTGAGATGAATTCACACGTCACCAAGGAGTTTCGCAGAAAGCTTCTTTCTAGTTTTCAACTGTTGGTATTTCCTTTGTCACCTTAAGGTTCAATGCATTATGAAATACCAAATTGCAGATTTCCAGAAAACTGTGTTAACAAACTGATCACTGAAGTGAAACCTGTAATTCTGTGAGTTGCATTCACAAATGGCAATGCAGTTTCTCAGAAAGCTTTTCTTTAGTTATTATGTGAGGATAATTCCTTTTTCAGACTAGCACTCATTGAGCTCCCAAATATACCTTTGCAGAATCCACGAGAACAGTGTCAGCAAACTGTTCCAAGAAAGGAAGGGTGGAAATCTGTGTGATGAAGTCACACATCAAAAGCAATCTCTCAGAAAGTTTCTCTGTAGTTATTATGTGAGGTCATTTCCTTTTCCACCATGGGCCCCTATGGGCTACCAAATATCACTTTCCAGATTCCAAGAAAAGAGTGTTAGCAAACTGCTTATGAAGCATAGTTTGTAACTCTGTGAGATGAATTCACAGATCATAAACAAGTTTCTCAGAAAGCTTCTTCCAAGTTTTGAACGGATCAAATTTCCTTTATCAGCGTAGGCCTCAATGCGATCCAAGGAAGCCCTTCTCAGCTTCCTCAAAGACAGTGTTAATGGACTGCTCCACGAAACATAAGTGTACCTCTGTGAGATGAATTCACAGATCACCAAGAAGTTTCTAGGAAAGCTTTTATCCGGTTTTCATGTGTGGATATTTCCTTTGTCACCGTAAGGTTCTTTGCGCTATGAAATACCAAATTGCAGATTTCAGGAAAACTGTGTTAACAAAGTTATCACTGAAGAGAAACGTGTAACTCTGTGAGTTGCATTCACACATGGCAATGCAGTTTCTCAGAAAGCTTCTCTTTACTTATTATGTGAGGATAATTCCTTTTTCACCCTAGCCCTGAATGAGCTCCCAAATATACCTTTTGCAGAATCCACGAGAACAGTGTTAGCCACCTGTTCCAAGAAGGGAAGGGTGGAACTCTGTGTGATGAAGTCACACATCAGAAAGCAATCTCTCAGAAAGTTTCTCTGCAGTTATTATGTGAGGATATTTCCTTTTTCACCATGGGCCCCTATGGGCTACCAAATATCAATTTCCGGATTCCACGAAAAGAGTGTTAGCAAACGGCCTCTTGAGGCATAGGTTGTAACTCTGTGAGATGAATTCACAGATCAGAAAGAAGTTTCTCAGAAAGCTTCTTTCACGTTTTGAACGGATGAAATTTTCTTTTTCAGTGTAGGCCTCAATGCGATCCAAGGAAGCCCTTCTCAGCTTAATCAAAGAGAGTGTTAAAGGACAGCTTCACGAAACATAAGTGTAACTCTGAGAGATGAATTCACACATCACCAAGAAGTTTCCAAGATAGCTTCCTTCCAGTTTTCATCTGTGGATATGTCCTTTGTCAGCATAAGGTTCATGGCGCTATGAAATAACAAATTGCAGATTTCCAGAAAACTGTGTTAACAAACTGATCACTAAAGAGAAAAGTGTAACTCTGTGAGTTGCATTCACACATGGCAATGCGGTTTCTCAGAAAGCTTCTCTTTAGTTATTATGTGAGGATAATTCCTTTTTCACCCTAGCCTTCAATGAGCTCCCAAATATACCTTTGCAGAATCCACGAGAACAGTGTTAGCAAACTGTTTCAAGAAGGGAAAGGTGAAACTCTGTGTGATGAAGTCACACATCAGAAAGCAATCTCTCAGAAAGTTTCTCTGTAGTTATGATGTGAGGACATTTCCTTTGTCACCATGGGCCTCTAAGGGCTACAAAATATCACTTTCCAGATTCCACAAAAAGAGTGTTAGCAAACTGCTTCTTGAGGCATAGGTTGTAATTCTGTGATATGAATTCACAGATCAGAAAGAAGTTTCTCAGAAACCTTCTATCACGTTTTGAACGGATTAAACTTCCTTTATCAGTGTAGGCCTCAATGCGGTCCAAGGAAGCCCTTCTCAGCTTCCTCAAAGACAGTGTTAATGGACTGCTCCACGAAACATAAGTGTAACTCTGTGAGATGAATTCACACATCACCAAGAAGTTTCCAAGAAAGCTTCTTTCCAGTTTTCATCTGTGGATATTTCCTTTGTCACCGTAAGGTTCACAGCGCTATGAAATACCAAATTGCAGATTTTCAGAAAACTGTGTTAACATACTGATCACTGAAGAGAAACGTGTAACTCTGTGAGTTGCATTCACACATGGCAATGCGGTTTCTCAGAAAGCTTCTCTTTAGTTATTCTGAGAGGAAAATTCCTTTTTCACCCTAGCCCTCAATGAGTTCCCAAATATACCTTTGCACAATCCACGAGAACAGTGTTAGCAAACTGTTCCAAGAAGGGAAGGGTGGAACTCTGTGTGATGAAGTCACACATCAGAAAGCAATCTCTCAGAAAGTTTCTCTGTAGTTATTATGTGAGGTCATTTCATTTTTCACCATGGGCCAATATGGGCTACCAAATATCACTTTTCAGATTCCACGAAAAGAGTTTTAGCAAACTGCTTCTTGAGGTATAGGTTGAAACTCTGTGAGATGAATTCACAGATCACAAAGAAGTTTCTCAGAAAGCTTCTTTCACGTTTTGAACGGATGAAATTTCCTTTATCAGCATAGGCCTCAATGCGATCCAAGGAAGCCCTTCTCAGCTTCCTCAAAGACAGTGTTAATGGACTGCTCCAGGAAACATAAGTGTAACTCTGAGAGATGAATTCACACATCACCAAGAAGTTTCCAAGAAAGCTTCCTTCCAGTTTTCATCTGTGGATATGTCCTTTGTCAGCATAAGGTTCATGGCGCTATGAAATAACAAATTGCAGATTTCCAGAAAACTGTGTTAACAAACTGATCACTGAAGAGAAACGTGTAACTCTGTGAGTTGCATTCACACATGGCAATGCGGTTTCTCAGAAAGCTTCTATTTAGTTATTATGTGAGGATAATTCCTTTTTCACCCTAGCCCTCAATGAGCTCCCAAATATACCTTTGCAGAATCCACGAGAACAGTGTTAGCAAACTGTTCCAAGAAGGGAAGGGTGGAACTCTGTGTGATGAAGTCACACATCAGAAAGCAATCTCTCAGAAAGTTTCTCTGTAGTTATGATGTGAGGTCATTTCCTTTTTCACCATGGGCCCCTATGGGCTACCAAATATCACTTTCCAGATTCCACGAAAAGACTGTTAGCAACCTGCATGTTGAGGCATAGGTTGTAACTCTGTCAGATGAATTCACAGGTCAGAAAGAAGTTTCTCAGAAAGTTCTTTCACGTTTTGAACTGATGAAATTTCCTTTATCAGCATAGGCCTCAATGCGATCGAAGGAAGCCCTTCTCAGCTTCCTCAACGACAATGTTAATGGACTGCTCCACGAAACATAAGTGTAACTCTGTGAGATGAATTCACACATCACCAAGAAGTTTCTAAGAAAGCTTCTTTCCAGGTTTCATCTGTTGATATTTCCTTTTTCACCGTAAGGTTCATTGAGCTATGAAATACCAAATTGCAGATTTCCAGAAAACTGTGTTAACAAACTGATCACTGAAGGGAAACGTGTAACTCTTTGAGTTGCATTCACACATGTCAATGCGGTTTCTCGGAAAGGTTCTCTTTAGTAATTATGTGAGGATAATTCCTTTTTCACCTTAGCCCTCAATGACCTCCAAAATATACCTTTGCAGAATCCACGAGAGCAGTGTTAGAAAACTGTTCTAAGAAGGGAAGGGGGGAAATCTGTGTGAAGAAGTCACACATCAGAAAGCAATCTCTCAGAAAGATTCTCTGTAGTTATTATGTGAGGTCATTTCCTTTTTCACGATGGGCCCCTATGGACTACCAAATATCACTTTTCAGATTCCACGAAAAGAGTGTTAGCAAACTGCTTACTGAGGGATAGGTTGTAACTCTGTGAGATGAATTCACAGATCAGAAAGAAGTTTCTCAGAAAACTTCTTTCACGAGTTGAACGGATGAAATTTCCTATATCAGCGTAGGCCTCAATGCGATCCAAGGAAGCCCTTCCTAGCTTCCTCAAAGACAGTGTTAATGGACTGCTCCACGAAACATAAGTGTAACACTGTGAGATGAATTCACATATCACCAAGAAGTTTCTAAGAAAGCTTCTTACCAGGTTTCATCTCTGGATATTTCCTTTTTCACCGTAAGGTTCATTGCGCTATGAAATACCAAATTGCAGATTTCAAGAAAACTGTGTTAACAAACTGATCACTGAAGAGAAACGTTTAACTCTGTGAGTTGCATTCACACATTGCAATGCGGTTTCTCAGAAAGCTTCTCTTTAGTAATTATGTGAGGATAATTCCTTTTTCACCTTAGCCCTCAATGTCCTCCCAAATATACCTTTTACAGAATCCACGAGAACAGTGTTAGAAAACTGTTCCAAGAAGGGAAGGGTGGAACTCTGTGTGATGAAGTCACACATCAGAAAGCAATCTCTCAGAAAGTTTTCCTGTAGTTATTATGTGAGGATATTTCCTTTTTCACCATGGGCCCCTATGGGCAAACAAATATCACTTTCCAGATTCCATGAATAGAGTGTTAGCAAACTGCTTCTTGAGGCATAGGTTGTAACTCTGTGAGATGAATTCACAGATCAGAAAGAAGTTTCTCAGAAAGCTTCTTTCACGAGTTGAACGGATGAAATTTCCTATATCAGCATAGGCCTCGATGCGATCCAAGGAGGCCCTTCTCAGCTTCCTCAAAGACAGTGTTAATGGACTGCTCCATGAAACATAAGTGTAACTCTGTGAGATAAATTCACATATCACCAAGAAGTTTCTATGAAAGCTTCTTTCCAGTTTTCATCTGTGGATATTTCCGTTGTCACCGTAAGGTTCATTGCGCTATGAAATACCAAATTGCAGATTTCCAGAAAACTGTGTTAACAAACTGATCACTGAAGTGAAACGTGTAACTCTCTCAGTTGCATTCACACATGGCAACGCGGTTTCTTGGAAAGCTTCTCTTAGTAATTATGTGAGGATAATTCCTTTTTCACCTTAGCCCTCAATAGCTCCCAAATATACCTTTTACAGATTCCACGAGAACAGTGTTAGCAACCCGTTCCAAGAAGGGAAGGGTGGAACTCTGTGTGATGAAGTCACACAAAAGAAAGCAATCTCTCAGAGAGTTTCTCTGTTGTTATGATGTGAGGATATTTCCTTTTACACCATGGGCCCCTATGGGCTACCAAATATCACTTTCCAGATTCCACGAAAAGAGTGTTAGCAAACTGCTTCTTGAGGCATAGGTTGTAACTGTGTGAGATGAATTCACAGATCAGAAAGAAGTTTCTCAGAAAGCTTCTTTCAGGTTTTGACGGATGAAATTTCCTTTATCAGCGTAGGCCTCAATGCGATCCAAGGAAGCCCTTCTCAGCTTCCTCAAAGACAGTGTTAATGGACTGCTCCACGAAACATAACTGTAACTCTGTGAGATGAATTCACACATCACCAAGAAGTTTCTAAGAAAGCTTCTTTCTACTTTTCATTTGTGGATATTTCCTTTGTCACCAAATGGTTCATTGCGCTATGAAATACCAAAATGCAGATTGCCAGAAAAGTGTGTTAACAAACTGATCACTGAAGAGAAACGTGTAACTCTCTGAGTTGCATTCACACATGGCAGTGCAGTTTCTCAGAAAGCTTCTCTTTCGTAATTCTGTGAGGATAATTCCTTTTTCACCCCATCCCTCAATGAGATCCCAAATATACCTTTGCAGAATCCACAACAGTGTTAGCAAACTGTTCCAAGAAGGGAAGGGTGGAACTCTGTGTGATGAAGTCACACATCAGAAAGCAATCTCTCAGAAAGTTTCTCTGTAGTTATTAGGTGAGGACATTTCCTTTATCACCATGGGCCCCTAAGGGCTACCAAATATCACTTTCCAGATTCCACGAAAAGAGTGTTAGCAAACTGCTTCTTGAGGCATAGGTTGTAAGTCTGTGAGATGAATTCACAGATCAGAAAGAAGTTTCTCAGAAAGCTACTTTCACGTGTCGAACGGATGAAATTTCCTTTATCAGCGTAGGCCTCAATGCGATCCAAGGAACCCCTTCTCAGCTTCCTCAAAGACAGTGTTAATGGACTGCTCCACGTAACATAAGTGTAACTCTGTGAGATGAATTCACACATCACCAAGAAGTATTTAAAAAAGCTTCTTTCCAGTTTTCATCTGTGGATATTTCCCTTGTCACCGTAATGTTCATTGCGCTATGATATACCAAATTGCAGATTTCCAGAAAAATCTGTTAACAAACTGATCACTGAAGAGAAACGTGTAACTCTGTGAGTTGCATTCACACATGGCAATGCGGTTTCTCAGAAAGCTTCTCTTTAGTAATTCCGTGAGGATAATTCCTTTTTCACCCCATCCCTCAATTAGATCCCAAATATACATTTGCAGAATGCACGAGAACAGTTTTAGCAAACTGTTCCAAGAAGGGAATGTTGGAACTCTGTGTGATGAAGTCACACATCAGAAAGCAATCTCTCAGAAAGTTTCTCTGTAGTTATTATGTGAGGACATTTCCTTTTTCACCATGGGCCCCTATGGGCTACCAAATATCTCTTTCCAGATTCCACGAAAACAGTGTTAGCAAACTGCTTCTTGAGGCATAGGTTGTAACTCTGTGAGATGAATTCACAGATCAGAAAGAAGTTTCTCAGAAACCTTCTATCACGTTTTGAACGGATTAAACTTCCTTTATCAGCGTAAGCCTCAATGTGGTCCAAGGAAGCCCTTCTCAGCTTCCTCAAAGACAGTGGTAATGGACAGCTCCACGAAACATAAGTGTAAATCTGTGAGATGAATTCACACATCACCAAGAAGTTTCTAAAAAAGCTTCTTTCCAGTTTTCATCTGTGGATATTTCCTTTGTCACTGTTAGGTTCTTTGCGCTATGAAATACCAAATTGCAGATTTCCAGAAAACTGTGTTAACAAACTGATCACTGAAGAGAAACGTGTAACTCTCTGAGTTGCATTCACACATGGCAGTGCAGTTTCTCAGAAAGCTTCTCTTTAGTAATTCTGTGAGGATAATTCCTTTTTCACCCCAGCCCTCAATGAGCTCCCAAATATACCTTTGCAGAATCCACGACAACAGTGTTAGCAAACTGTTCCAATAAGGGAAGGGTGGAACTCTGTGTGATGAAGTCTCACATCAGAAAGCAATCTCTCATAACGTTTCTCTGTAGTTATTATGTGAAGACATTTCCTTCTTCACCGTGAGCCCCTATGGACTACCAAATATAACTTTCCAGATTCCCCGAAAAGAGTGTTAGCAAACTGCTTCTTGAGGCGTAGGTTGTAACACTATGAGATGAATTCACAGATCAGAAAGAAGTTTCTCAGAAAGCTTCTTTCACGTTTTGAACGGATGAAATTTCCTTTATCAGCGTAGGCCTCACTGCGATCGAAGGAAGCCCTTCTCAGCTTCCTCAAAGACAGTGTAATGGACTGCTCCACGAAACATAAGTGTAACACTAGGAGATAAATTCACACATCACCAAGAAGTTTCTAGGAAAGCTTCTTTCTGTTTTCATCTGTGGATATTTCCTTTGTCACCGTAAGGTTCATTGCGCTATGAAATACCAAATTGCAGATTTCCAGAAAACTGTGTTAACAAACTGATCACTGAAGAGAAACGTGTAACTCTGTGAGTTGCATTCACACATGCAATGCGGTTTCTCAGAAAGCTCTTTTTGTTATTATGTGAGGATTCCTTTTTCACCCTAGCCATCAATGAGCTCCCAAATATACCTTTTAGCATGCACGAGAACAGTGTTAGCAAACTGTTCCAAGAAGGGAAGGGTGGAACTCTGTGTGATGAAGTCACACATCAGAAAGCAATCTCTCAGAAATTTTCTCTGTAGTATTATGTGAGACATTTCCTTTTTACTGTGGGCCCCTGTGGACTACCAAATATCACTTTCCACATTCCACGACAAGAGTGTTAGCAAACTGCTCTTGAGGCATAGGTTGTAACTCTGTGAGATGAATTCACAGACAGTAAAAGTTAAGAAAGCTTCTTTCACGTTTTGAACTGATGAAATTTCCTTTATCAGCGTGGACGTAAATGCGATCGAAGGAAGCGCTTCTCAGCTTCCTCAACGACAGTGTTAATGGACTGCTCCACGAAACATAAGTGTAACTCTGTGAGATGAATTCACACATCACCAAGAAGTATTTAAAAAAGCTTCTTTCCAGTTTTCATCTGTGGATATTTCCCTTGTCACCGTAATGTTCATTGCGCTATGATATACCAAATTGCAGATTTCCAGAAAAATCTGTTAACAAACTGATCACTGAAGAGAAACGTGTAACTCTGTGAGTTGCATTCACACATGGCAATGCGGTTTCTCAGAAAGCTTCTCTTTAGTAATTC
>NC_044553.1:47914197-47926324 GCF_007565055.1 Rhinopithecus roxellana | reverse complement strand
CCCATGGTGAAAAAGGAAATGTCCTCACATAATAACTACAGAGAAACTTTCTGAGAGACTGCTTTCTGATGTGTGACTTCATCACACAGAGTTTCACACTTCCCTTTTTGAACAGGTTGCTAACACTGTTCTCGTGGATTCTGCAAAGGTATATTTGGGGGCTCATTGAGGGGTAGGGTGAAAAAGGAATTATCCTCACATAGAAACTAAAGAGAAGCATTCTGAGAAACTGCATTGCCATGTGTGAATGCAACTCACATAGTTACACGTTTCTCTTCAGTGATCAGTTTGTTAACACAGTTTTCTGGAAATCTGCAATTTGGTATGTCATAGCGCAATGAACCTTACGGTGACAAAGGAAATATCCAGAGATGAAAAAGTAGAAAGAAGCTTTCTTAGAAACTTCTTGGTGATGTGTGAATTCATCTCACAGAGTTACACTTATGTTTCGTGGAGCAGTCCATTTACACTGTCTTTGAGAAAGCTGAGAAGGGCTTCTTTGATCGCATTGAGGCCTACGCTGATAAAGGAAATTTCATCCGTTCAAAACGTGAAATAAGCTTTCTGAGAAACTTCTTTCTGATCTGTGAATTCATCTCACAGAGTTACAACCTATGCCTCAAGAAGCAGTTTGCTAAAACTCTTTTCGTGGAATCTGGAAAGTGATATTTGGTAGCCCATAGGTGCCCATGGTGAAAAAGGAAATGTCCTCACATATTTACTACAGAGAAACTTTCTGAGAGATTGCTTTCTGATGTGTTACTTCATCGCACAGAGTTCCACACTTCCCTTCTTGGAACAGTTTGCTAACACTGTTCTCGTGGATTCTGCAAAGGTATATTTGGGAGCTCATTGAGGGCTAGGGAGAAAAAGGAATTATCCTCACATAATAAATAAAGAGAAGCTTTCTGAGAAACTGCATTGCCATGTGTGAATGCAACTCACAGAGTTACACGTTTCTCTTCAGTGATCAGTTTGTTAACACAGTTATCTGGAAATCTGCAATTTAGTATTTCATAGCGCAATGAAGCTTACGGTGACAAAGGAAATATCCACAGATAAAAAGTAGAAAGAAGCTTTCTTAGAAACTTCCTCGTGATGTGTGAATTCATCTCACAGGGTTACACTTATGTTTCGTGGAGCAGTCCATTAACACTGTCTTTGAGGAAGCTGAGAAGGGCTTCCTTGGATCACATTGAGGCCTACGCTGATAAAGGAAATTTCATCCGTTCAACAAGTGAAAGAAGCTTTCTGAGAAACATCTTTCTGATCTGTGAATTCATCTCACAGAGTTACAACCTATGCCTCAAGAAGCAGTTTGCTAACACTCTTTTCGTGGAATCTGGAAAGTGATATTTGGTAGCCCATAGGGGCCGGTGGTGAAAAAGGAAATGTCTCACATCATAACAACAGAGAAACTTTGTGAGAGATTGCTTTCTGATGTGTGACATTATCACACAAAGTTCCACACTTCCCTTCTTGGAACAGTTTGGTAACACTGTTCTCGTGGATTCTGCAAAGGTATATTTGGGAGCTCATTGAGGGCTAGGGAGTAAAAGGAATTATCCTCACATAATAACTAAAGAGAAGCATTCTGAGAAACTGCATTGCCATGTGTGAATGCAACTCACAGAGTTACACGTTTCTCTTCAGTGATCAGTTTGTTAACACAGTTTTCTGGAAATCTGCAATTTGGTATTTCATAGCGCAATGAACCTGACGGTGACAAAGAAAATATCCACAGATGAAAACTAGAAAGAAGCTTTCTTAGAAACTGCTTGGTGATGTGT
Source organism: Rhinopithecus roxellana (assembly GCF_007565055.1). Taxonomy (NCBI): domain Eukaryota; kingdom Metazoa; phylum Chordata; class Mammalia; order Primates; family Cercopithecidae; genus Rhinopithecus; species Rhinopithecus roxellana. The sequence goes on along the minus strand of NC_044553.1, from coordinate 47,924,534 downwards.
GAATTCATCTCACAGAGTTACACTTATGTTTCGTGGAGCAGTCCATTAACACTGTCTTTGAGGAAGCTGAGAAGGGCTTCCTAGGATCACATTGAGGCCAACCTTGATAAAGGAAATTTCATCCGTTCAACACGTGATAGAAGCTTTCTGAGAAACTTCTTTCTGATCTGTGAATTCATCTCACAGAGTTACAACCTATGCCTCAAGAAGCAGTTTGCTAACACTCTTTTCGTGGAATCTGGAAAGTGATATTTGGTGGCCCATAGGGGCCCACGGTGAAAAAGGAAAAGTCCTCATATCATAACTACAGAGAAACTTTCTGAGAGATTGCTTTCTGATGTGTTACTTCATCACATAGAGTTCCACCATTCCCTTCTTGGAACAGTTTGCTAACACTGTTGTCGTGGATTCTGCAACGGTATATTTGGGAGCTCATTGAGGGCTAGGTGAAAAAGGATTTGTCCTCACAGAATAACTAAAGAGAAGCTTTCTGAGAAACTGCATTGCCATGTGTGAATGCAACTCACAGAGTTACACGTTTCTCTTCAGTGATCAGTTTTTAACACAGTTTTCTGGAAATCTGCTATTTGGGATTTCAAAGTGCAGTGAACCTTACGGTGACAAAGGAAATATCCTCAGATGAAAAGTAGAAAGAAGCTTTCTTAGAAACATCTTGGTGATGTGTGAATTCATCTCACAGAGTTACACTTATGTTTCGAGAAGTAGTCCATTAACACTATCTTTGAGGAAGCTGAGGAGGGCTTCATTGGATCGCATTGAGGCCTACACGGATAAAGGAAATTTCATCCGTTCAACACTTGAAAGACGCTTTCTGAGAAACTTCTTTCTGATCTATGAATTCATCACACAGAGTTACAAGGTATGCCTCAAGAAGCAGTTTCCTAACACTCTTTTCGTGGAATCTGGAAAGTGATATTTGGTAGCCCATAGGGGCCCATGGTGAAAAAGGAAATGTCCTCACATAATAACTACAGAGAAACTTTCTGAGAGATTGCTTTCTGATGTGTGACTTCATCACACAGAGTTCCACTCTGCCTTTTTTGAACAGTTTGCTAACACTGTTCTCGTGGATTCTGCAAAGGTATATTTGGGAGCTCATTGAGGGTTAGGGTATAAAAGGAATTATCCTCACATAATAACTGAAGAGAAGCTTTCTGAGAAACTGCATTGCCATGTGTGAAGGCAACTCACAGAGTTACACGTTTCTCCTCAGAGATCAGTTGGTTAACACAGTTTTCTGGAAATCTGCCATTTGGTATTTCGTAGTGCTATGAGCCTTACGGTGACAAAGGAAATATCCACAGATGAAAACTAGAAAGAAGCTATCTTAGAAACTTCTTTGTGATGGGTGAATTCATCTCACAGAGTTACACTTATTTTTCGTGGAGCAGTCCATTAACACTGTCTTTGAGGAAGCTGAGAAGGGCTTCTTTGGATCGCATTGAGGCCTACGCTGATAAAGGAAATTTCATCCGTTCAAAACGTGAAAGAAGCATTCTGAGAAACTTCTTTCTGATCTGTGAATTCATCTCACAGAGTTACAACCTATGCCTCAAGAAGCAGTTTGCTAACACTCTTTTCGTGGAATCTGGAAAGTGATATTTGGTAGCCCATGGGGGTCCGTGGTGAAAAAGGAAATGTCCTCACATAATAACTACAGAGAAACTTTCTGAGAGATTGCTTTCTGAAGTGTGACTTCATCACACAGCGTTCCACCCTTCCCTTCTTGGAGCAGCTTGCTAACACTGTTCTCGTGGATTCTGCAAAGGTATATGTGGGAGCTCATTGAGGGCTACGGTGAAAAAGGAATTATCCACACATAATAACCAAAGAGAAGCTTTCTGAGAAACTGCAATGCCATGTTTGAATGCAACTCACAGAGTTACACGTTTCTCTTCAGTGATCAGTTTGTTAGCACAGTTTTCTGGAAATCTGCAATTTGGTATTACATAGCGGAATGAACCTTACGGTGACAAAGGAAATATCCACAGAGGAAAACTAACAGGAAGCTTTCTTAGAAACTTCTTGGTAATGTGTGAATTCATCTCACAGAGTAACACTTATGTTTCGTGGAGCAGTCCATTGACACTGTCTTTGAGGAAGCTGAGAAGGGCTTCCTTCGATCGCATTGAGGCCTACGCTGATAAAGAAAATTTCATCCGTTCAAAACTTGAAAGAAGCTTTCTGAGAAACTTCATTCTGATCTGTGAATTCATCTCACAGAGTTACAACCTATGCCTCAAGAAGCAGTTTGCCAACACTCTTTTCGTGGAATCTGGAAAGTGATATTTTGTAGCCCCTAGGGACCCATGGTGAAAAAGGAAATGTCCTCACATCATAACTACAGAGAAACTTTCTGAGAGATTGCTTTCTGATGTGTGACTTCATCACACAGAGTTCCACCCTTCCCTTCTTGGAACAGTTTCCTACACTGTTCTCGTGGATTCTGCAAAGGTATATTTGGGAGCTCATTGAGGGCTAGGGTGAAAATGGAAATATCCTCACATAATAACTAAAGAGAAGCTTTTTGAGAAACTGCCTTGCCATGTGTGAATGCAACTCACAGAGTTACACGTTTCTCTTCAGTGATCAGTTTGTTAACACAGTTTTCTGGAAATCTGCAATTTGGTATTTCATAGCGCAATGAACCTTACAGTGACAGAGGACATATACACAGATGAAAACTAGAAAGAAGTTTTCTTAGAAACTTCTTGGTGATGTGGGAATTCATCTCATCGAGTTACACTTATGTTCCGTGGAGTAGTCCATTAACACTGTCTTTGAGGAAGCTGAGAAGGGCTTCCTTGGATCGCATTGAGGTCTACACTGATAAAGGAAATTACATCCGTTCAAAACGTGAAAGAAGATTTCTGAGAAACTTCTTTCTGATCTGTGAATTCAACTCACAGAATTACAACATCTGCCTCAAGAAGCAGTGTGCTAACACTCTTTTCGTGGAATTTGGAAAGTGATATTTGGTAGCCCCTTGGGGCCCATGGTGAAAAAGGAAATGTCCTCACATCATAACTACAGAGAAACTTTCTGAGAGATTGCTTTCTGATGTGTGACTTCATCACACAGAGTTCCACCCTTCCCTTCTTGGAACAGTTTGCTAACACTGTTCTCGTAGATTCTGCAAAGCTATATTTGGGAGCTCAATGAGGGCTAGGGTGAACAAGGAATTATCCTCACATAATAACTAAAGAGAAGCTTTCTGAGAAACTGCATTGCCATGGTTGAATGCAACTCACAGAGTTACTCGTTTCTCTTCAGTGATCAGTTTGTTAACAAAGTTTTCTGGAAATCTGCAATTTGGTATTTCATACCGGAATGAACCTTACTGTGACAAAGGAAATATCCACAGATGAAAACTGGAAAGAAGCTTTCTTAGAAACTTCTTGGTGATGTGTGAATTCATCTCACGGCGTTACACTTATGTTTCCTGGATTACTCCATTAACACTGTCCTTGAGGAAGCTGAGAAGGGCTTCCTTGGATCGCATTGTGGCCTACGCTGATAAAGGAAATTTCATCCGTTCAAAACTTGAAAGAAGCTTTCTGAGAAACTTCTTTCTGATCTGTGAATTCATCTCACAGAGTTACAAACTATGCCTCAAGAAGCAGTTTGCTAACACTATTTTCGTGGAATCTGGAAAGTGATATTTGGTAGCCCATAGGGGCCCATGGTGAAAAAGGAAATGTCTTCACATAATCACTACAGAGAAACTTTCTGAGAGATTGCTTTCGGATGTGTGACTTCATCACACAGAGTTAAACCCTTCCGTTCTTGGAACAGTTTACTAACACTGTTCTCGTGGATTCTGCAAAGGTATATTTGAGAGCTCATGGAGGGCTAGGGTGTAAAAGGAATTATCCTCACATAATAACTAAAGAGAAGATTTCTGAGAAACTGCATTGCCATGTGAGAATGCAACTCACAGAGTTACTCGTTTCTCTTCAGTGATCAGTTTTTAACACAGTTTTCTGGAAATCTGCAATTTGGTATTTCATAGCGCAATGAACCTTACGGTGACAAAAGAAATATCCACAGATGAAAACTAGAAAGAAGCTCTCTTAGAAATTTCTTGGTGATGTGTGAATTCATCTCACAGAGTTACACTTATGTTTGGTGGAGCAGTCCATTAACACTGTCTTTGAGGAAGCTGAGAAGGGCTTCCTTGGATCGCATTGAGGCCTACGCTGATAAAGAAAATTTCATCCGTTCAAAACTTGAAAGAAGCTTTCTGAGAAACTTCTTTCTGATCTGTGAATTCATCTCACGTAGTGACAACCTATGCCTCAAGAAGCAGTTTGCTAACACACTTTTCGTGGAATCTGGAAAGTGATATTCGGTAGCCCCTAGGGGCCCATGGTGAAAAAGGAAATGTCCTCACATAATAACTACAGAGAAACTTTCTGAGAGATTGCTTTCTGATGTGTGACTTCATCACACAGAGTTCCACACTTCCCTTCTTGGAACAGTTTGTTATCACTGTTCTCGTGGATTCTGCAAAGGTATATTTGGGAGCTCATTGAGGGCTAGGGTGAACAAGGAATTATCCTCACATAACAACTAAAGAGAAGCTTTCTGAGAAACTGCATTGCAATGTGTGAATGCAACTCACAGAGTTACACGTTTCTTTTCAGTGATCAGTTTGTTAACACAGTTTTCTGGAAATCTGCAATTTGGTATTTCATAGCGGAATGAACCTTACGGTGACAAAGGAAATATCCACAGATGAAAACTAGAAAGAAGCTTTCTTAGAAACTACTTGGTGATGTCTGAATTTATCTCACAGAGTTGCACTTATGTTTCGTGGAGCAGTCAATTAACGCTGTCTTCGAGGAAGCTGAGAAGGGCTTACTTGGATCGCATTGAGCCTACGCTGATAAAGGAAATTTCATCCGTTCAAAACGTGAAAGAAGCTTTCTGAGAAACTTCTTTCTGATCTATGAATTCATATCACAGAGTTATAACCTATGCCTCAAGAAGCAGTTTACTAACACTCTTTTCGTGGAATCTGGAAAGTGATATTTGGTAGCCCCTAGGGGCCCAAGGTGAAAAAGGAAATATCCTCACATCATAACTACACAGAAACTTTCTGCGAGATTGCTTTCTGATGTGTTACTTCATCACACAGAGTTCCACCATTCCCTTCTTGGAACAGATTGCTAACACTGTTCTCGTGGATTCTGCAAAGGTATATTTGGGAACTCATTGAGGGCTAGGGAGTAAAAGGAATTATCCTCACATAGTAACTAAAGAGAAGCTTTCTGAGAAACTGCATTGCCATGTGTGAATGCAACTCACATAGTTACACGTTTCTCTTCAGTGATCAGTTTGTTAACACAGTTTTCTGGAAATCTGCAATTTGGTATTTCATAGCGCAATGAACCTAACGGTGACAAAGGAAATATCCAGAGATGAAAAGTAGAAAGAAGCTTTGTTAGAAACTTCTTGGTGATGTGTGAACTCATCTCACAGAGTTACACTTATGTTTCGTGGAGGAGTCCATTAACACTGTCTTTGAGGAAGCTGAGAAGGGCTTCTTTGATCGCATTGAGGCCTATGCTGATAAAGGAAATTTCATCCGTTTAAAACGTGAAAGAAGCTTTCTGAAAAACTTCTTTCTGATCTGTGAATTCATCTCACAGAGTTACAACCTATGCCTCAAGAAGCAGTTTGCTAACACTCTTTTCGTGGAATCTGGAAAGTGATATTTGGTAGCCCATAGGGGCCCATGGTGAAAAAGGAAATGTCCTCACATGATTACTACAGAGAAACTTTCTGAGAGATTGCTTTCTGATGTGTTACTTCATCGCACAGAGTTCCACCCTTCCCTTCTTGGAACAGCTTGCTAACACTGTTCTCGTGGATTCTGCAAAGGTATCTTTGGGAGCTCATTGAGGGTTAGGGTGAAAAAGGAATTATCCTCACATAACAACTAAAGAGAAACTTTCTGAGAAACTGCATTGCCATGTGTGAATGCAACTCACAAAGTTACACGTTTCTCTTCAGTGATGAGTTTGTTAACACAGTTCTCTGGAAATCTGCAATATGGTATTTCATAGCGCAATGAACCTTACGGTGACAAAGGACATATCCACAGATGAAAACTAGAAAGAAGCTTTCTTAGAAATTCTTCGTGATGTGTGAATTCATCTCAAAGAGTTACACTTATCTTCCGTGGAGCAGTCCATTAACACTGTCTGTGAGGAAGCTGGGAAGGGCTTCCTTGGATAGCATTGAGGCCTACGCTGGTAAAGGAAATTTCATCCGTTCAAAACTTGAAAGAAGCTTTCTGAGAAACTTCTTTCTGATCTGTGAATTCATCTCACAGAGTTACAACCTATGCCTCAAGAAGCAGTTTGCTAACACTCTTTTCGTGGAATCGGGAAAGTGGTATTTGGTAGCCCATAGGGGCCCAAGGTGAAAAAGGAAATGTCCTCACATTATAACTACAGAGAGACTTTCGGAGAGATTACTTTCTGATGTGTGACTTCATCACACAGAGTTCCACTCTTCCCTTCTTGGAACAGTTTGCTAACACTGTTCTCGTGGATTCTGCAAAGGTATATTTGGGAGCTCATTGAGGGCTAGGGTGAAAAAAGAATTATCCTCACATAACAACTAAAGAGAAGCATTCTGAGAAACTGCATTGCCATGTGTGAATGCAACTCACAGTGTTACACGTTTCTCTTCATTGATCAGTTTGTTAACACAGTTTTCTGGAAATCTGCAATTTGCTATTTCATAGCGCAATGAACCTGACGGTGACAAAGGAAATATCCACAGATGAAAACTAGAAAGAAGCTTTCCTAGAAACTTCTTGGTGATGTGTGAATTCATCTCAGAGCGTTACACTTATGTTTCGTGGAGCACTCAATTAACACTGTCTTTGAGGAAGCTGAGAAGGGCTTCCTTGGATCGCATTGAGGCCTACGCTGATAAAGGAAATTTCTTCCGTTCAAAACGTTGAAAGAAGCTTTCTGAGGAAACTTCTTTCTGATCTGTGAATTCATCTTCACAGAATTACAACATATGCCTCAAGAAGCAGTTTGCTAACACACATTTCGTGGAATCTGGAAAGTGATATTTGGTAGCCCCTAGCGGCCCATGTTGAAAAAGGAAATGTCCTCACATCAGTAGCTACAGAGAAACTTTCTGAGAGATTGCTTCCTGATGTGTGACTTCATCACACAGAGTTCCACCCTTACCGTTCTTGGAACAGTTTGCTAACACATTTGTCGTGGATTCTGCAAATGTATATTTGGGAGCTCTTTGAGGGCCTAGGGTGAAAAAGGAATTATCCTCACATAATAACTAAAGAAAAGCTTTCTGAGAAACCGCATTGCCATGTGTGAATGCAACTCACAGAGTTACACGTTTACTCTTCAGTTATCAGTTTGTTAACACAGTTGTCTGGAAATCTGCAATTTTGGTATTTCCTAGCGCATGAGCTTACGGTGACAAAGGAAATATCCACAGATGAAAACTAGAAAGAAGCTTTCTTAGAAACTTCTTGGTGATGTGTGAATTCATCTCACAGAGTTACACTTATGTTTCGTGGAGCAGTCCATTAACACTGTCTTTGAGGAAGCTGAGAAGGGCTTCCTTGGATCGCATTGAGGCCTACGCTGATAAAGGAAATTTCATCCGTTCAAAACGTGAAAGAAGCTTTCTGGAAAACTTCTTTCTGATCGTGAATTCATCTTACAGAATTACAACATATGCCTCAAGAAGCAGTTTGCAACACACACTATTTCGTGGAATCTGGAAAGTAGATATTTGGTAGCCCGATAGCGGCCCATGTTGAAAAAGGAAATGTCCTCACATAGTAGCTAACAGAGAAACTTTCTGAGAGATTGCTTTCTGATGTGTGACGTCATCACACAGAGTTCCACCCTTCCGTTCTTGGAACAGTTTGCTAACACAGTTCTCGTGGATTCTGCAAATATATATTTGGGAGCTCATTGAGGGCTAGGGTGAAAAAGGAATTATCCTCACATAATAACTAAAGAGAAGCTTTCTGAGAAACTGCATTGCCATGTGTGAATGCAACTCACAGAGTTGCACGTTTCTCTTCAGTGATCAGTTTTTTAACACAGTTTTCTGGAAATCTGCAATTTGGTGTTTCATAGCGAATGAAGCTTACGGTGACAAAGGAAATATCCACAGATGAAACTAGAAAGAAGCTTTCTTAGAAACTTCTTGGTGATGTTTGAATTCATCTCACAGAGTTACACTTATGTTTCGTGGAGCAGTCCATTAACACTGTCTTTGAGGAAGCTGAGAAGGGCTTCCTTGGATCGCATTGAGGCCTACGCTGATAAAGGAAATTTCATACGTTCAAAACGTGAAAGAAGCTTTCTGAGAAACTTCTTTCTGATCTGTGAATTCATCTTACAGATTTACAACCTATGCCTCAAGGAGCAGTTTGCTAACTCTCTTTTCGTGAAATCTGGAAAGTGATATTTGGTAGCCCACAGGGGCCCATGGTGAAAAAGGAAATGTCCTCACATCATAACTACAGAGAAACTTTCTGAGAGATTGCTTTCTGATGAGTGACTTCATCACACAGAGTACCACCCTCCCTTCTTGGAACAGTTTCCTAACACTGTTCTCGTGGATTCTGCAAAGGTATATTTGGGAGCTCATTGAGGGCTAGGGTGATAATGGAAATATCCTCACATAATAACTAAAGAGAAGCTTTTTGAGAAACTGCCTTGCCATGTGTGAATGCAACTCAAAGAGTTACACGTTTCTCTTCAGTGATCAGTTTGTTAACACAGATTTCTGGAAATCTGCAATTTGGTATTTCATAGCGCAATGAACCTTACGGTGTCAAAGGAAATATCCACAGATGAAAACTATAAAGAAGCTTTTCTAGAAACTTCTTGGTGATGTTGTGAATTCATCTCAGAGCGTTACCACTTATTTTCGTGGAGCAGTCCATTACACTGTCTTTGAGGAAGCTGCGAAAGGCTTCCTTGGATCGCATTGAGGCCTACGCTGATAAAGGAAATTTCATCCGTTCAAACGCGTGAAAGAATCTTGTGAGAAACTTCTTTCTGATCTGTGAATTCATCTCACAGAGTTACAACCTATGCCTCAAAAAGCAGTTTGCCAACACTCTTTTGGTGGAATCTGGAAAGTGATATTTGGTAGCCCCTAGGGGCCATGGTGAAAAAGGTAGTGTCCTCACATAATAACTACAGAGAAACTTTCTGAGAGATTGCTTTCTGATGTGTGACTTCATCACACAGAGTTCCACGCTTCCCTTCTTGGAACAGTTTGCTAACACTGTTCTCGTGGATTCTGCAAAGGCATATTGGGAGCTCATTGAGGTAGTGTGTGAAAAGGGAATTATCCTCACATAACAACTGAAGAGAAGCTTTCTGAGAAACTGCATTGCCATGTGTTAATGCAACTCAAAGAGTTACACGTTTCTCTTCAGTGATCAGTTTGTTAACACAGTTTTCTGGAAGTCTGCAATTTGGTATTTCATAGCGCAATGAACCTGACGGTGACAAAGGACATATCCACAGATGAAAATTATAAAGAGGCTTTCTTAGAAACTTCTTGGTTATGTGTGAATTCATCTCACAGAATTACACTTATGTTCTGTGGAGCAGTCCATTAACACTGTCTTTGAGGAAGCTGAGAAGGGCTTCCTTGGATCGCATTGAGGCTTACACTGATAAAGGAAATTTCATCCGTTCAAAACGTGAAAGAAGCTTCTGATAAATTCTTTCTGATCTGTGAATTCATCTCACAGAGTTACAACCTATGCCTCAAGAAGCTGTTTGCTAACACTCTGTTCGTGGAATCCCTGAAAGTGATATTTGGTAGCCCCTAGGCTCCCATGTTGAAAAAGGATATGTCCTCACATAATAACTACAGAGAGAACTTTCTGAGAGATTGCTTTTTGATGTGTACTTTTCACACAGAGTTCCACCATTCCCTTCTTGGAACAGTTTTGCTAGCACTGCGTCGTGGATTCTGCTAAGGTATATTTGGGAACTCATGAGGGCTAACGGTGAAAAAAGGAATTATCCTCACATAACAACTAAAGAGAAGCTTTTCTGCGAAACTGCATTGCCATGTGTGAATGCAACTCACAGAGTTACACGTTTCTCTTCAGTGATCAGTTTGTGTTAACACAGTTCTCTGGAAATCTGCAATTTGGTATTTCATAGCGCAATGAACCTGACGGTTGACACAGGAAATATCCACAGATGAGAACTAGAAAAAAGTTTCTTGGGAACTTCTTGGATATGTGAATTCATCTCACAGAGTTACACTTATGTTTCCTG
>NC_044553.1:47901498-47914097 GCF_007565055.1 Rhinopithecus roxellana | reverse complement strand
AACACAGTTTTCTGGAAATCTGCCTCGGGATATTTCATAGTGGCAAGAACCTTAACGGTGACAAGGAAATATCCACAGATGAAAACTAGAAAGAAGCTTTCTTAGAAACTTCTTGGTGAGTGTGAATTCATCCACAGAGTTACACTTGTTTCGTGGAGCAGTCCTAACACTGTCTTAGAGGAAGCTGAGAAGGGATCCTTGGACGCATTAAGGCCTACGCTGATAAAGGAAATTCGTCATTCAAAACGTGAAGAATCTTTCTGAGAAACTCTTTTCTGATCTGTGAATTCATCTCACAGAGTTAAACCTATGCCTCAAGAAGCAGTTTGCTAACACTCTTTTCGTGGAATCTGAAAGTGTATTTGGTAGCCCATAGGGGCCATGTGAAAAGGAAATGTCCTCACATAATAACTACAGAGAAACTTTCTGAGAGATTGCTTTCTGATGTGTGACTCATCACACAGAGTTCCACCCTTCCCTTCTGGAACAGTTTGCTAACACTGTTCTGTGGATTCTGCAAAGGTATTTTGGAAGCTCATTGAGGGCTAGGTTGAAAAAGGAATTATCAACAGAATAACTAAAGAGAAGCTCTCGAGGAAATCCTGCATTGCCATTTGTGAGTTGCAACTCACAGAGTACACGTTTCTCGTCAGTGATCAGTTTGTAACACAGTTTTCTGGAAATCTGCAAATCTAATTGGTATTGCATAGCGCAATGAACCTTACAGGTGACAAAGGAAATGTCCCCAGATGAAAACTTAAAGCAGCTTTCTTAGAACTCTTGGTGATGTGTGAATGAATCTCACAGAGCTACACTTAGTTTTGGAGCAGGTCCATAACACTGTCTTTGAGGAACCTGAGAAGTTCTTCCTTGGATCGCATTGAGCCTACGCTGATAAAGGAAAATTTCATCGTTCAAAACGTGAAAGAATCTTCTGAGAAACTTCTTTCTGATCTGTGAATTCATCTCACAGAGGTACAAGCTATGCCTCAAGAAGCAGTTTGCTAACACTCTTTTCGTGGAATCTGAAAAGTGATATTTGGTAGCCCCTAAGGGCCCATGGTGAAAAAGGAAATGTTCTCATATAATAACTACAGAGAAACTTTCTGAGAGATTGCTTTCTGATGTGTGACTTCATCACACAGAGTTCCACCCTTCCCTTCTTGGAACACTTTGCTAACACTGTTCTCGTGGATTCTGCAAGGGTATATTTGGGAGTTGATTGAGGGCTAGGGTGAAAAAGGAATTATCCTCACATAATAATTAAGAGAAGCTTTCTGAGAAACTGCATGACCATGTGTGAATGCAACTCACAGAGTTACACGTTTCTCTTCAGTGATCAGTTTGTTAGCACAGTTTTCTGGCAATCTGCAATTTGGTACTTCATAGCGCAATGAACCTTACGGTGACAAAGGAAATATCCACAGATGAAAACTAGAAAGAAGCTTTCTTGCAAACTTCTTGGTGATGTGTGCATTCATCTCACAGAGTTACAGTTTGTTTTGTGGAGCAGTCCATTAACACTGTCGTTGAGGAAGCTGAGAAGGGCTTCCTTGGATCGCATTGATGCCTACGCTGATATAGGAAATTTCATCCGTTCAAAACGTGAAAGAAGCTTTCTGAGAAACTTCTTTCTGATCTGTGAATTCATCTCACAGAGTTACAACCTATGCCTCAAGAAGCAGTTTGCTAACACTCATTTCGTGGAATCTAGAAAGTGATATTTGGTAGCCCATAGGGGCCCAAGGTGAAAAAGGAAATGTCCTCAGATAATAACTACAGAGAAACTTTCTGAGAGATTGCTTTCTGATGTGTGACTTCATCACACAGAGATCCACCCTTCCCTTCCTGGTACAGTTTGCTAACACTGTTCTCGTGGATTCTGCAAAGGTATATTTAGGAGCTCATTAAGGGCTAGGGTGAAAAAGGAGTTATCCTCACATAATAACTAAAGAGATGTTTTCTGAGAAACCGCATTGGCATGTGTGAATGCAACTCATAGAGTTACAAGTTTCTCTTCAGTGATCAGTTTGTTAACACAGTTTTCTGGAAATCTGTAATTTGGTATTTCATAGCGCAATGAAGCTTAGGGTGACAAAGGAAATATCCGGAGATAAAAACTGAAAAGAAGCTTTCATAGAAACTTCTTGGTGATGTGTGAATTCATCTCACAGGGTTACACTTATGTTTCGTGGAGCAGTCCATTAACACTGTCTTTGAGGAAGCTGAGAAAGGCTTCCTTGGATCGCATTGAGGCCTAAGCTGATACAGGAAATTTCATTCGTTCAAAACGTGAAAGAAGCTTTCTGAGATACTTCTTTCTGATCTGTGAATTCATCTCACAGAGTTACAACCTATGCCTCCAGAAGCAGTTTGCTGACACTTATTTCTTGGAATCTGGAAAGTAATATTTGGTAGCCCATAGGGGCCCATGGTGAAAAAGGAAATGTCCTCACATAATAACTACAGAGAAACTTTCTGAGAGATTGCTTTGTGATCTGTGACTTCACCACACAGAGTTCCACCCTTCCCTTCTTGGAACAGTTTGCTAACACTCGTCTCGTGGATTCTGAAAAGTTATATTTGGGAGCTCATTGAGGGCTAGGGTGAAAAAGGAATTATCCTCACATAATAACTAAAGAGAAGCTTTCTGAGAAACCGCATTGCCATGTGTGAATGTAACTCACAGAGTTACACGTTTCTCTTCAGTGAAGAGTTTGTTAACACAGTTTTCTGGAAATCTGCAAGATGGTATTTCATAGCGCAATGAAACTTTCGGTGACGAAGGATATATCCACAGATGAAAACTGGAAAGAAGCTTTCTTGGAAACTTCTTGGTGATGTGTGAATTCATCTCACCGAGTTACGCTTATGTTTCGTGGAGCAGTCCATTAACTCTGTCGGTGAGGAAGCTGAGAAGGGCTTCCTTGGATCGCATTGAGCCCTACGCTGATAAAGGAAATTTCATCCGTTCAATACGTGAAAGAAGCTTTCTGAGAGACTTCTTTCTGATCTGTGAATTCATCTCACAGAGTTACAACCTATGCCTCAAGAAGCAGTTTGCTAACACTCTTTTCATGGAATCTGGAAAGTAATATTTGGTATCCCATAGGGGCCCATGGTGAAAAAGTAAATGTCCACACATAATAACTACAGAGAAACTATCTGAGAGATTCCTTTCTGATGTGTGAGTTCATCACACAGAGTTCCACCCTTCCCTTCTTGGAACAGTTTGCTAACACTGTTCTCGTGGATTCTGTAAAAGGTATATTTGGGAGCTCATTGAGGGCTAAGGTGAAAAAGGAATCATCCTCACATAATTACTAAAGAGAAGCTTTCCGAGAAACCGCATTGCCATGTGTGAATGCAACTCACAGAGTTACACTTTTCTCTTCAATGATCAGTTTGTTAACACAGTTCTCTGGAAATCTGCAGTTTGGTATTTCATAGCGCAATGAACCTTACGGTGACAAAGGAATTATCCACAGAAGAAAACTGGAAAGAAGCTTTCTTAGAAACTTCTTGGTGATGTGTGAATTTATCTCACAGAGTTACACTTATGTTTCGTGGAGCAGTCCATTAACACTGTCTTTGAGGAAGCTGAGAAATTCTTCCTTGGATCGCATTGAGGCCTACGCTGATAAAGGAAATTTCATCCGTTCAACTCGTGAAAGAAGCTTTCTGAGAAACTTCTTTCTGATCTGTGAATTCATCTCACAGAGTTACAACCTATGCCTCAAGAAGCAGTTTGCTAACACTCTTTTCATGGAATCTGCAAAGTGATATTTGGTAGCCCATAGGTGCCCATAGTGAAAAAGGAAATGTCCTCACATAATAACTACAGAGAAACTTTCTGAGAGATTGCTTTCTGATGTGTGACTTCATCACACAGAGTTCTACCCTTCCCTTCTTGGAACAGTTTGCTAACACTGTTCTCGTGGGTTCTGCAAAGGTATATTAGGGAGCTCATTGAGGGCTAGGGTGAAAAAGGAATTATCCTCACATAATACCTAAAGAGAAGCTTTCCGAGAAACCACATTGCCATGTGTGAATGCAACTCACAGAGTTACACGTTTCTCTTCAGTGATCAGTTTGTTAACACAGTTTTCTGGAAATCTGCAATTTGGTATTTCATAGCGCAATGAACCTTACGGTGACAAAGGAAATATCCACAGATGAAAACTAGAAAGAAGCTTTCTTAGAAACTTCTTGGTGATGTGTGAATTCATCTAACATAGTTACACTTATGTTTCGTGGAGCAGTCCATTAACACTGTCTTTGAGGAAGCTGGGAACGGCTTCCTTGGATCCCATTGAGGCGTACGCTGATAAAGGAAATTTCATCCGTTCAAAACTTGAAAGAAGCTTTCTGAGAAACTTATTTCTGATCTGTGAATTCATCATAGAGAGTTACAACTATGCCTAAAGAAGCAGTTTGCTAACACTCTTTTCGTGGAATCTGCAAAGTGATATTTGGTAGCCCATAGGGGCCCATGGTGAAAAAGGAAATGTCCTCTCATAATAACTACAGAGAAACTTTCTGAGAGATTGCTTTCTGATGTGTGACTTCATCACACAGAGTACCACCCTTCCCTTCTTGGAACAGTTTGCTAACACTGTTCTCGTGGATTCTTTAAAAGGTATATTTTGGAGCTCATTGAGGGCTAGGGTGAAAAAGGAATTATCCTCACATAACAAATAAAGAGAAGCTTTCTGAGAAACCGCATTGCCATGTGTGAATGCAATTCAAAGAGTTACTCGTTTCTCTTCAGTGATCAGTTTGTTAACACAGTTTTCTGGAAATCTGCTATTTGGTATTTCTTTGCCCATGAACCTTACGGTGACAAAGGAAATATCCACAGATGAAAACTGGAAAGAAGCTTTCTTAGAAACTTCTTGGTGATGTGTGAATTCATCACACAGAGTTACACTTATGTTTTGTGGAACAGTCCATTAACACTGTCTTTGAGGAAGCTGAGAAGGGCTTCCTTGGATCGCATTGAGGCCTACGCGGATAAAGGAAATTTCATCCGTTCAACACGTGAAAGAAGCTTTCTGAGAAACTTTTTCTGATCTGTGAATTCATCTCACAGAGTTACAACCTATGCCTCAAGAAGCAGTTTGCTAACACTCTTTTCGTGGAATATGGAAAATGATATTTGGTAGCCCTTAGGGGCCCATGGTGAAAAAGGAAATGTCCTCACATAATAACTACAGAGAAACTTTCGGAGAGATTGCTTTCTGATGTGTGACTTCATCACACAGAGTTCCACCATTCCCTTCTTGGAACAGATTGCTACTACTGTTCTCATGGATACCGCAAAGGTATATTTGGGAGCTCATTGAGGGCTAGGGTGAAAAAGGAATTATCCTCACATAATAACTAAAGAGAAGCTTTCTGTGAAACCGCATTGCCATGTGTGAATGCAACTCACAGAGTTACAGGTTTCTCTTCAGTGATCAGTTTTTTAACACAGTTTTCTGGAAATCTGCAATTTGGTATTTCATAGTGCAATGAACCTTACGGTGACAAAGGAACTATCCACAGATGAAAACTGGAAAGAAGCTTTCCTAGAAACTTCTTGTTGATGTGTGAATTCATCTCACAGAGTTACACGTATGTTTCATGTAGCAGTCCATTCACACTGTCTTTGAGGAAGCTGAAAAGGGCTTCCTTGGATCGCATTGAGGCCTACGCTGATAAAGGAAATTTCATCCGTTCAACACGTGAAAGAAGCTTTCTGAGAAACTTCTTTCTGATCTGTGAATTCATCTCGCAGAGTTACAACATATGCCTAAAGAAGCAGTTTGCTAACACTCTTTTCGTGGAATCTGGAAAATGATATTTGGTAGCCCTTAGGGCCCATTGTGAAAAAGGAAATGTCCTCACATAATAACTACAGAGAAGCTTTCTGAGAGATTGCTTTCTGATGTGTGACTTCATCACACAGAGTTCCACCCTTCCCTTCTTAGAACAGTTTGCTAACACTGTTCTCGAGGATTCTGCAAAGGAATATTTGGGAGCTCATTGAGGGCTAGGGTCAAAAAGGAATTATCCTCACATAATAACTAAAGAGAAGCTTTCTGAGAAACCGAATTGCCATGTGTGAATGCAACTCACAGAGTTACACGTTTCTCTTCAGTGATCAGTTTAAGACAGTTTTCTGGAAATCTGGAATTTGGTATTTCATAGCACTATTAACCTTATGGTGACAAAGGAAATATCCACAGATGAAAACTGGAAAGAAGCATTCTTAGAAACTTCTTGGTGATGTGTGAATTCATCTCACAGAGTTACACTTATGTTTCGTGGAGCAGTCCATTCACACTGTGTTTGAGGAAGCTGAGAAGGGCTTCCTTGGATCGCATTGATGCCTACGCTGTTAAAGGAAATTTCTTCCGTTTAAAATGTGTAAGAAGCTTTCTGAGAAACTTCTTTCTGATCTGTGAATTCATCTCACAGGGTTACAACCTATGCCTCAAGAAGCAGTTTGCTAACACTCTTTTCGTGGAATCTGGAAAGTGATATTTGGTAGCCCATAGGGGCCCATGGTGAAAAAGGAAATGTCCTCACATAATAACTACAGAGAAACTTTCTGAGAGATTGCTTTCTCATGTGTGACTTCATCACACAGAGTTCCACCCTTCCCTTCTTGAAACAGTTTGGTAACACTGTTCTCGAGGATTCTGCAAAGGAATATTTGGAAGCTCCTTGAGGGCTAGGGTGAAAAAGGAATTAACCTCACAGAATAACTAAAGAGAAGCTTTCTGAGAAACAGCATTGCTGAGAAGGGCTTCCTTGGATTGCTTTGAGGCCTACGCTGATAAAGGAAATTTCATCCGTTCAATACTTGAAAGAAGCTTTCTGAGAAGGTTCTTTCTGATCTGTGAATTCATCTCACAGACTTACAACCTATGCCTAAGAAGCAGTTTGCTAACACTCTTTTCGTGGAATCTGGAAAGTGATATTTGGTAGCCCATATGGGCTCATGGTGAAAAAGGAAATGTCCTCACATAATAACTACAGAGAAGCGTTCTGAGAGATTGCTTTCTGATTTATGAATTCATCACACAGAGTTCCACCCTTCCATTCTTGGAACAGTTTGCGAACACTGTTCTCGTGGATTGTGCAAAGGTATATTTCGGAGCTCATTGAGGGCTTGGGTGAAAAGGAATTATCCTCACATAATAACTAAAGAGAAGCTTTCTGAGAAACCGCATTGCCATGTGTGAATGCAACTCACAGAGTTACACGTTTCTCTTCAGTGATCAGTTTGTTAACACAGTTTTCTGGAAATCTGCAATTTGGTATTTCATAGCGCAATGAACCTGACGGTGACAAAGGAAATATCCACAGATGAAAAGTAGAAAGAAGCTTTCTTAGAAACTTCTTGGAGAGAAGTGAATTCATCTCACAGAGTTACACTTATGTTTCGTGGAGCAGTCCATTAACACTCTTTCAGGAAGCTGAGAAGGACTTCCTTGGATCGCATTGCGGCCTACACTGATAAAGGAAATTTCATCCGTTCAAAACGTGAAAGAAGCTTTCTGAGAAACTTCTTTCTGATCTGTGAATTCATCTCACAGAGTTACAACCTATGCCTCAAGAAGTAGTTTGCTAACACTCTTTTCGTGGAATCTGGAAAGTGATATTTGGTAGCCCATCGGGTCCTATGGTGAAAAAGGAAATGTCCTCATATAATAACTACAGAGAAGCGTTCTGAGAGATTGCTTTCTGATTTATGACTTCATCACACAGAGTTCCACCCTTCCATTCTTGGAACAGTTTGCGAACACTGTTCTCGTGGATTGTGCAAAGGTATATTTCGGAGCTCTTTGAGGGCTTGGGTGAAAAGGAATTATCCTCACATAATAACTAAAGAGAAGCTTTCTGAGAAACCGCATTGCCATGTGTGAATGCAACTCACAGAGTTACACGTTTCTCTTCAGTGATCAGTTTGTTAACACAGTTTTCTGGGAATCTGCAATTTGGTATTTCATAGCGCAATGAACCTTAATGTGACAAAGGAAATATCCACAGATGACAACTGGAAAGAAGCTTTCTTAGAAACTTCTTGGTGATGTGTGAATTCATCTCACAGACTTACACTTATGTTTCGTGGAGCAGTCCATTAACACTGTGTTTGAGTAAGCTGAGAAGGGCTTCCTTGGATCGCATTGAAGCCTACGCTGATACAGGAAATAGCATTCGTTCAAAACGTGAAAGAAGCTTCCAGAGAAACTTCTTTTCTGATCTGTGAATTCATCTCACAGAGTTACAACCTATGCCTCAAGAAGCAGTTTCATAAGACTCTTTTCGTGGAATATGGAAAGTGATATTTGGTAGCCCATAGGGGCCCATGGTGAAAAAGGAAATGTCCTCACATAATAACTACATAGAAACTTTCTGAGAGATTGCTTTCTGATGTGTGACTTCATCACACAGAGTTCCACCCTTCCCTTCTTGGAACAGTGTGCTAACACTGTTCTCGTGGATTCTGCAAAGGTATATTTGGGAGCTCATTTAGGTCTAGGGTGAAAAAGGAATTATTCTCACAGAATAACTAAAGAGAACCTTTCTGAGAAACCGCATTGCCATGTGAGAATGCAACTCTCAGAGTTACACGTTTCTCTTCAGTGATCAGTTTGTTTACACAGTTTTCTGGAAATCTGCAATTTGGTATTTCATAGCGCAATGAAACTTACGGTGACAAAGGAAATATCCACAGATGAAAACTAGCAGGAAGCTTTCTAAGAAACTTCTTAGGGAGGTGTGAATTCATCTCACAGAGTTACACTTATGTTTCGTGGAGCAGTCCATTAACACTGTCTTTGAGGAAGCTGAGAAGGGCTTCCTTGGATCGCATTGAGGCCTACGCTGATAAAGGAAATTTCATCCGTTCAAAACATGAAAGAAGCTTTCTGAGAAACTTCTTTCTGATCTGTGAATTCATCTCACAGAGTTACAACCTATGCATCAAGAAGCGGTTTGCTAACACTCTTTCGTGGAATCTGGAAAATGATATTTGGTAGCCCTTAGGGGCCCATGGTGAAAAAAGAAATGTCCTCACATAATAAATACAGAGAAACTTTCGGAGAGATTGCTTTCTGATGTGTGACTTCATCACACAGAGTTCCACCCTTCCCTTCTTGGAACAGTTTGCTACTACTGTTCTCATGGATTCCGCAAAGGTATATTTGGGAGCTCATTGAGGGCTAGGGTGAAAAAGGAATTATCCTCACATAATAACTAAAGAGAAGCTTTCTGAGAAACCGCATTGCAATGTGTGAATGCAACTCACAGAGTTACAGGTTTCTCTTCAGTGATCAGTTTGTTAACACAGTTTTGTGGAAATCTGCAATTTGCTATTTCATAGCACAATGAACCTTACGGTGACAAAGGAAATATCCACAGATGAAAAGTAGAAAGAAGATTTCTTAGAAACTTCTTGGTGATGTGTGAATTCATCTTACAGAGTTACACTTACATTTCGTGGAGCAGTCCATTAACACTGTCTTTGAGGAGGCTGAGAAGGGTTTCCTTGGATCGCATTGAGTCCTACGCTGATAAAGGAAGTTTCATCCGTTCAAAACGTGAAAGAAGCTTTCTGAGAAACTTCTTTCTGATCTGTGAATTCATCTCACAGAGTTACAACCTATGCCTCAAGAAGCAGTTTGCTAACACTCTTTTCGTGGAATCTGGAAGGTGATATTTGGTAGCCCATAGGGGCCCACGGTGAAAAAGAAAGTGTCCTCATAATAACTACAGAGAAACTTTCTGAGAGATTGCTTTCTGATGTGTGACTTCATCACACCGAGTTCCTCCCCTCCCTTCATGGAACATTTTGCTAACACTGCTGTCGTGGATTCTGCAAAGTTATATTTGGGAGCTCATTGAGGGCTAGGGTGAAAAAGGAATTATCCTCACATAATAACTAAAGAGAAGCTTTCTGAGAAACTGCATTGCCATGTGTGAAGGCAACTCACAGAGTTACAGGTTTCTCTTCAGTGATCAGTTTGTTCACACAGTTTTCTGGAAATCTGCAATTTGGTATTTCATAGCGCAATGAACCTTACGGTGACAAAGGAAATATCCACAGATGAAAAGTAGAAAGAAGCTTTCTTAGAAACTTCTTGGTGATGTGTGAATTCATCTCACAGTGTTACACTTATGTTTCGTGCAGCAGTCCATTGACACTGTCTTTGAGGAAGCTGAGAAGGGCTTACTTGGATCGCATTGAGGCCCACGCTGATAAAGGAAATTTCATCCGTTCAAAACGTGATAGAAGCTCTCTGAGAAACTTCTTTCTGATCTGTGAATTCATCTCACGGAGTGACAACCTAGGCCTCAAGAAGCAGTTTGCTAACACAGTTTTCGTGGAATCTGGAAAGTGATATTTGGTGGCCCATCGGGGATCATGGTGAAAAAGGAAATGTCCTCATAATAACTGCAGAGAAACTTTCTGATAGATTGCTTTCGATGTGTGACTTCATCACACAGAGTACCACCCTTCACTTCTTGGAACAGTTTGCTAACACTGTTCTCGTGGATTCTGCAAAGGTATATTTGGGAGCTCATTGAGGGCAAGGGGAAAAAGGAATTATCCTCACATAATAACTAAAGAGAAGCTTTCTGAGAAACTGCATTGCCATGTGTGAATGCAACTCACAGAGGTACACGTTTGTCTTCAGTGATCAGTTTGTTAACACAGTTTTCTGGAAATTCTGCAATTTGGTATTTCATAGCGCAATGAACCTTACGGTGACAAGGAATATCCACAGATGAAAAGTAGAAAGAGCTTTCTTAGAAACTTCTTGGTGATGTGTGAAGTTCATCTCACAGTGTTACACTTATGTTTCGTGGAGCAGTCCATTAACACTGGTCTTTGAGCATGCTGAGAAGGCTTCCCTGATCGCATTGAGGCCTACCCTGTTAAAAGGAGAAATTCATACCGTTCAAACGTGAAAGAAGCTTTCTGAGAAACTTCTTTCTGATCTGTGAATTCATCTCACAGAGTACAACCGATGCCTCAAGAAGCAGTTTCCTAACACTCTTTTCGTGGAATCTGGAAAGTGATATTTGGTAGCCCATAGGGGCCCACGGTGAAAAGGAAATGTCCTCATATCATAACTACAGAGAAACTTTCTGAGAAATTGCTTTCTGATGTGTGACTTCATCACACTGAGTTCCACACTTCCCTTCTTTGAACAGTTTGCTAACACTGTTGTCATGGATTCTGCAAAGTTATATTTGGGAGCTCATTGAGGGCTAGGGTGAAAAAGGAATTATCCTCACATAATAACTAAAGAGAAGCTTTCTTAGAAACTGCATTGCCATGAGTGAATGCAACTCACAGAGTTGCACGTTTCTCTTCAGTGATCAGTTTGTTAACACAGTTTTCTGGAAATCTGCAATTTGGTATTTCATAGCGCAATGAACCTGATGGTGACAAAGGAAATATCCACAGATGAAAACTAGAGAGAAGCTTTCTTAGAAACTTCTTGGTGATGTGTGAATTCATCTCACAGAGTTACACTTATGTTTCGTGGAGCAGTCCATTAACACGGTCTTTGATGAAGCTGAGAAGGGCTTCCTTGGATCGCATTGAGGCCTACGCTGAAAGGAAATTTCATCCCTTCAACACGTGAAAGAAGCTTTCTGAGAAACTTCGTTCTGATCTGTGAATTCATTTCACAGAGTTACAACCTATGCCTCAAGAAGCAGTTTGCTAACACTCTTTTCGTGGAATCTGGAAAGTGATATTTGGTAGCCCTAGGCCCATGGTGAAAAAGGAAATGTCCTCACATCAAAACTACAGAGAAACTTTCTGAGAGATTGCGTTCTGATGTGTGACTCATCACACAGAGTTCCACCCCCCTCTTCTTGGAACAGTTTGCTAACACTGTTCTCATGGATTCTGCAAAGGTATATTTGGGAGCTCATTGAGGGCTAGGGTGAAAAAGGAATTACCCTCACATAACAACTAAAGAGAAGCTTTCTGAGAAACTGCATTGCCATGTGTGAATACAACTCACAGAGTTACACGTTTCTCTTCAGTGATCAGTTTGTTAACACAGTTTTCTGGAAATCTGCAATTTGGTATTTCATAGTGCAATGAACCTTACGGTGACAAAGGAAATATCCACAGATGAAAACAAGAAAGAAGCTTTCTCAGAAACTTCTTGTTGATGTGTGAATTCATCTCACAGAGTTACACTTAAGTTTCGTGGAGCAGTCCATTAACACTGTCTTTGAGGAAGCTGAGAAGGGCTTCCTTGGATCGCATTGAGGCCTACAATGATTAAGGAAATTTCATCCGTTCGAAACGTGAAAGAAGCTTTCTGAGAAACTTCTTTCTGATCTGTGAATTCATCTCTCAGAGTTACAACCTATGCCTCAAGAAGCATTTTGCTAACACTCTTTTCGGGGAATCTGGAAAGTGATATTTGGTAGCCCATAGGGGCCCATGGTAAAAAGGAAATGTCCTCACATAATAAC
Organism: Rhinopithecus roxellana; assembly: GCF_007565055.1. Lineage (NCBI taxonomy): Eukaryota > Metazoa > Chordata > Mammalia > Primates > Cercopithecidae > Rhinopithecus > Rhinopithecus roxellana. The sequence goes on along the minus strand of NC_044553.1, from coordinate 47,901,599 downwards.
TACGGAGAAACATTCTGAGAGATTGCTTTCTTAGGTGTGACTTCATCACACAGAGTTCCACCCTTCCCTTCTTGGAACAGTTTGCTAACACTGTTCTCGTG
>NC_044553.1:47889121-47901398 GCF_007565055.1 Rhinopithecus roxellana | reverse complement strand
CTACGCTGATAAACGAAATTTCATCCGTTCAAAACGTGAAAGAAGCTTTCTGAGAAACTTATTTCTGATCTGTGAATTCATCTCACAGAGTTACAAGCTATGTCTCTAGAAGCAGTTTGCTAACACTATTTTCGTGGAATCTGGAAAGTGATATTTGGTAGCCCATAGGGGCCCATGGTGAAAAAGGAAATGTCCTCACATAATAACTACAGAGAAACTTTCTGAGAGATTGCTTTCTGATGTGTGACTTCATCACACAGAGTTCCACCCTTCCCTTCTTGGAACAGTTTGCTAACACTGTTCTCGTGGATTCTGAAAGGTATATTTGGGAGCTCATTGAGGCTAGGGTGAAAAAGGAATTATCCTCACATAATAACTAAAGAGAAGCTTTCTGAGAAACTGCATTGCCATGTGTGAATGCAACTCACAGAGTTACACGTTTCTCTTCAGTGATCAGTTTGTTAACACAGTTTTCTGGAAATCTGCAATTTGGTATTTCACAGCGCAATGAACCTTACGGTGACAAAGGAAATATCCACAGATGAAAACTAGAAAGAAGCTTTCTTAGAAACTTCTTGGTGATGTGTGAATTCATCTCACAGAGTTACACTTGTTTCGTGGACAGTCCATTAACACGTCTTTGAGGAAGCTGAGAAGGGCTTCCTTGGATCGCATTGAGGCCTACACTGATAAAGGAAATTTCATCCGTTCAAAACGTGAAAGAAGCTTTCTGAGAAACTTCTTTCTGATCTGTGAATTCATCTCACAGAGTTACAAGCTATGCCTCAAGAAGCAGTTTGCTAACACTCTTTTCGTGGAATCTGGAAAGTGATATTTGGTAGCCCATAGGCCCATGGTGAAAAAGGAAATGTCCTCACATAATAACTACAGAGAAACTTTCTGAGAGATTGCTTTCTGATTGTGACTTCATCACACAGAGTTCCACCCTTCCCTTCTTGGAACAGTTTGCTAACACTGTTCTCGTGGATTCTGCAAAGGTATATTTGGGAGCTCATTGAGGGCTAGGGTAAGGAATTATACTCCCATAACAACTAAAGAGAAGCTTTCTGAGAAACTGCATTGCCATGTGTGAATGCAACTCACAGAGTTACACGTTTCTCTTCAGTGATCAGTTTGTTGACACAGTTTTCTGGAAATCTGCAATTTGGTATTTCATAGCGCAATGAACCTTACGGTGACAAGGAAATATCCACAGATGAAAACTAGAAAGAAGCTTTCTTGGAAACTTCTTGGTGATGTGTGAATTCATCTCACAGAGTTACACTTATGTTCGTGGAGCAGTCCATTAACACTGTCTTTGAGGAAGCTGAGAAGGGCTTCCTTGGATCGCATTGAGGCCTACGCTGATAAAGGAAATTTCATCCGTTCAAAACGTGAAAGAAGCTTTCTGAGAAACTCTTTCTGATCTGTGAATTCATCTCACAGAGTTACAACCTATGCCTCAAGAAGCAGTTTGCTAACACTCTTTTCGTGGAATCTGAAAGTGATATTTGTAGCCCATAGGGGCCCATGGTGAAAAAAATGTCCTCACATAATAACTACAAGAAACTTTCTGAGAGATTGCTTTCTGATGTGTGACTTCATCACACAGAGTTCCACCCTTCCCTTCTTGGAACAGTTTGCTAACACTGTTCTCGTGGATCTGCAAATTATTTGGAGCTCATTGAGGGCTAGGGTGAAAAAGGAATATCCTCCATAACAACTAAAGAGAAGCTTTCTGAGAAACTGCATTGCCATGTGTGAATGCAACTCACAGAGTTACACGTTTCTCTTCAGTGATCAGTTTGTTAACACATTTTACGGGAAATCTCCAATTTGGTATTTCATACCGCAATGAACCTTACGGTAACAAAGAAATATCCACAGATGAAAACTAGAAGAAGATTTCTGAGAAACTTCTTTCAGATCTGTGAATTCACCTCACAGAGTTACACTTGTTTCATGGAGGTCCATTAACACTCTTTGAGGCAGCTGAGAAGGGCTTCCTTGGATCGCATTGAGGCCTACGCTGATAAACGAAATTTCATCCGTTCAAAACGTGAAAGAAGCTTTCTGAGAAACTTATTTCTGATCTGTGAATTCATCTCACAGAGTTACAAGCTATGTCTCTAGAAGCAGTTTGCTAACACTATTTTCGTGGAATCTGGAAAGTGATATTTGGTAGCCCATAGGGGCCCATGGTGAAAAAGGAAATGTCCTCACATAATAACTACAGAGAAACTTTCTGAGAGATTGCTTTCTGATGTGTGACTTCATCACACAGAGTTCCACCCTTCCCTTCTTGGAACAGTTTGCTAACACCGTTCTCGTGTATTCTGCAAAGGTATATTTGTTAGGTCATTGAGGGCTAGGGTGAAAAAGGAATTATCCTCACATAACAACTATAGAAAAGCTTTCTGAGAAACTGCATTACCATGTGTGAATGCAACTCACAGAGTTACAAGTTTCTCTTCAGTGATCAGTTTATTAACACAGTTTTCTGGAAATCTGCAATTTGGTATTTCATAGCACAATGAAACTTACGGTGACAAATTAATTATCCACAGATGAAAACTAGAAAGAAGCTTTGTTAGAAACTTCTTGGCCGGGCGCGGTGGCTCAAGCCTGTAATCCCAGCACTTTGGGAGGCCGAGACGGGCGGATCACGAGGTCAGGAGATCGAGACCATCCTGGCTAACACTGTGAAACCCCGTCTCCACTAAAAAATAGAAAAAACTAGCCGGGCGAGGTGGCGGGCGCCTGTAGTCCCAGCTACTCGGGAGGCTGAGGCAGGAGAATGGCGTGAACCCGGGAGGCAGAGCTTGCAGTGAGCTGAGATCTGGCCACTGCACTCCAGCCTGGGCGACAGAGTGAGACTCCGTCTCAAAAAAAAAAAAAAAAAAAAAAAAAAAAAAAAGAAACTTCTTGGTGATGTGTGAATTCATCTCACAGACTTACAGTTATGTTTCTTGGAGCAGTCCATTCACACTGTTTTTGAGGAAGCTGAGAAGGGCTTCCTTGGATCGCTTTGAGGCCTACTCGGATAAAGGAAATTTCATCCGTTCAAAACGGGAAAGAAGCTTTCTGAGAAACTTCTTTCTGATCTGTGAATTCATCTCACAGAGTTACAACCTATGCCTCTAGAAGTAGTTTCCTAATACTCCTTTCGTGGAATCTGGAAAGGGATATTTGGTAGCCCATAGGGGCCCATGGTGAAAAAGGAAATGTCCTCACATAATAACTACAGAGAAACTTTCTGAGAGATTGCTTTCTGATGTGTGACTTCATCACACAGAGTTCCACGCTTCCCTTCTTGGAACAGTTTGCTAACACTGTTCTCGTGAATTCTGCAAAGGTATATTTGGGAGCTCATTGAGGGCTAGGGTGAAAAAGGAATTATCCTCACATAATAACTAAAGAGAAGCTTTCTGAGAAACTGCATTGCCATGTGTGAATGCAACTCACAGAGTTACACGTTTCTCTTCAGTAATCAGTTTGTTAACACAGTTTTCTGGAAATCTGCAATTTGGTATTTCACAGCGCAATGAACCTTACGGTGACAAAGGAAATATCCACAGATGAAACTAGAAAGAAGCTTTCTTAGAAACTTCTTGGTGATGTTTGAATTCATCTCACAGAGTTACACTTATATTTCTTGGAACAGTCCATTGACACTGTCTTTGAGGAAGCTGAGAAGGGCTTCCTTGGATCGCATTGAGGCCTACACTGATAAAGGAAATTTCATCCGTTCAAAACGTGAAAGAAGCTTTCTGAGAAACTTCTTTCTGATCTGTGAATTCATCTCACGTAGTTACAACCTATGCCTCAATAAGCAGTTTGCTAACACTCTTTTCGTGGAATCTGGAAAGTGATATTTGGTAGCCCATAGGGGCCCAGGGTGAAAAAGGAAATGTCCTCACATAATAACTACAGAGAAACTTTCTGAGAGATTGCTTTCTGATGTGTGACTTCATCACACAGAGTTCCACCCTTCCCTTCTTGGAACAGTTTGCTAACACTGTTCTCGTGGCTTCTGCAAAGGTATATTTGGGTGCTCATTGAGGGCTAGGGTGAAAAAGGAATTATCCTCACATAAAAACTAAAGAGAAGCTTTCTGAGAAACTGCATTGCCATGTGTGAATGCAACTCACAGAGTTACAGTTCTCTTCAGTGATCAGTTTGTTAACACAGTTTTCTGGAAATCTGCAATTTGGTATTTCATAGCGCAATGATCCTTCCGGTGACAAAGGAAATATCCACAGATGAAAACTAGAAAGAAGCTTTCTTAGAAACTTCTTGGTGATGTGTGAATTCATCTCACAGAGTTACACTTAGTGTTCGTGGAGCAGTCCATTAACACTGTCTTTGAGGAATCTGAGAAATACTTCCTTGGATCGCATTGAGGCCTACGCTGATAAGGAAATTTCATCCGTACAAACGTGAAAAAGAAAGCCTTCCTGAGAAACTTCTTTCTGATCTGTGAATTCATCTCCACAGAGTTACAACCTATGCCACAAGAAGCAGTTTGCTAACACTCTTATAGTGGAATCAGGAAAGTGATATTTGGTAGCCCGTAGGGGCCCATGGTGAGAAAGGAAGTGTCCTCACATAATAACTACAGAGAAACTTTCTGAGAGATTGCTTTCTGATGTGTGACTTCATCACACAGAGTTCCACCCTTCCCTTCCTTGGAACAGTTTGCTAACACTGTTCTCGTGGATTCTGCAACTATGTGTAATGGGAGCTCATTGAGGGCTAGGGTAAAAAGGAATTATCCTCACATAATAACTAAAGAGAAGCTTTTCTGAAAAACTGCATTGCCATGTGTGAATGCACCCTCACAGAATTACATCGTTTCTCTTCAGGGATCAGTTTTGTTAACACATGTTTTTCTGAAATCTGCAATTTGGTATGTCATAAGCGCAATCAACATTAGGGTGACCAAAGGAAATATCTCAGAGATGTCAAACTAGAAAGGAAAGAAGCTTTCTTAGAAACTGCTTGGTTATGTGCGGAATTCATCTCTCAGGAGTTACACTTATGTTTTCGTGGAGCAGTCCATTAACACTGTCTTTGAGGAAGCCTGAGAAGGGCTTCCTGGATCGCATTGAGGGCCCACCGGTGATTAAACGAAATTTCATCCGTTTCAAAACGTGAAAGAAGCTGTCTGGGAAACCTCTTTCTGATCTGTGAATTCATCTCACCGAGTTACAAGCTATGCCTCAAGAGCAGTTGCTAACACTCTTTTCGTGGAATCTGGAAGTGATATGTGGTAGCCCATAGAGGCCCATGGTGAAAAAGGAAATGTCCTCACATAATAACCTCAGAGAAACTTACTGAGAGATTGCTTTCTGATGTGTGACTTCATCACACAGAGTTCCACCCTTCCCTTCTTGGAACAGTTTGCTAACATTGTTCTCGTGGATTCTGCAAAGGTATATTTGGGAGCTCATTGAGGGATAGTGTGCATAAGGAATTATCCTCCCATAACAACTAATGAGAAGCTTTCTGAGAAACTGCATTGCCATGTGTGAATGCAACTCACAGAGTTACACGTTTCTCTTCAGTGATCAGTTTGTTAACACAGTTTTCTGGAAATCTGCAATTTGGTATTACACAGCGCAATGAACCTTACGGTGACAAAGGAAATATCCACAGATGAAAACTTGAAAGAAGCTTTCTTAGAAACTTCTTGGTGATGTGTGAATTCATCTCACAGAGTTACACTTAGGTTTCGTGGAGCAGTCCATTAACACTGTCTTTGAGGAAGCTGAGAAGGGCTTCCTTGGATCGCATTGAGGCCCACGCTGATAAAGGACATTCATCCGTTCAAACGTGAAAGAAGCTTTCTGAGAAACTTCTTTCTGATCTGTGAATTCATCTCACAGTGTTAAATACCTATGCCTCAAGAAGCAGTTCACTAACACTCTTTTCGTGGAATCTGGAAAGTGATATTTGGTAGCCCATAGGGGCCCATGGTGAAAAAGGAAATGTCCTCACATAATAACTACCGAGAAACTTTCTGAGAGATTGCTTTCTTATGTGTGACTTCATCACACAGAGTTCCACCTTCCCTTCTTGGAACAGTTTGCTAACACTGTTCTCTTGGATTCTGTAAATGTATATTTGGGAGCTCATTGAGGACTAGGGTGAAAAAGGAATTATCCTCACATAATAACTAAAGAGAAGCTTTCTGGAGAAACTGCATTGCCATGTGTTGAATGCAACTCACAGAGTTTACACGTTTCTCTTCAGTGATCAGTGTGTTAACACAGTTTTTCTGGATATCTGCAATTTGGAATTTCACAGCGCAATGAACCTTACCGTGACAAAGGAAATATCCACAGATGAAAACTAGAAAGAAGCTTTCTTAGAAACTTCTTGGTGATGTGTGAATCCATCTCACAGAGTTACACTTGTGTTTCGTGGACAGTCCATTAAACACGTCTTTGAGGAAACTGAGAAGGGCTTCCTTGGATCGCATGAGGCCTACACTGATAAAGGAAATTTTCATCCGTTCAAAACGTGAAAGAAGCTTCTGAGAAACTTCTTTCTGATCTGTGAATTCATCTCACAGAGATACAAAGCTATGCCTCTAGAAGGCAGTTTGCTAACACTCTTTTCGTGGAATCTGGAAAGTGATATTTGGTAGCCCATAGAGGCCCATGGTGAAAAGGAAATGTCCTCACATAATAACTTCAGAGAAACTTACTGAGAGATTGCTTTCGGATGTTTGACTTCATCACACAGAGTTCCACCCTTCCCTTCTTGGAACAGTTTGCTAACACTGTTCTCGTGGATTCTGCAACGGTATATTTGGGAGCTCATTGAGGGCTAGGGTGCATAAGGAATTATACTCCCATAACAACTAAAGAGAAGCTTTCTGAGAAACTGCATGGCCATGTGTGAATGCAACTCACAGAGTTACACGTTTCTCTTCAGTGATCAGTTTGTTGACACAGTTTTCTGGAAATCTGCAATTTGGTATTTCATACCGCAATGAAACTTACTTTGACAAGGGAAATATCCGCAGATGAAAACTAGAAAGAAGCTTCTTGGAAACTTCTTGGTGATGTGTGAGTTCATCTCACAGAGTTACACTTATGTATCGTGGAGCAGTCCATTAACACTGTCTTTGAGGAAGCTGAGAAGGGCTTCCTTGGATCGCATTGAGGCCTACGCTGATAAAGGAAATTACATCCGTTCAAAACGTGAAAGAAGCTTTCTGAGAAACTACTTTCTGATCTGTGAATTCATCTCACAGAGTTACAACCTATGCCTCAAGAAGCAGTTTGCTAACACTCTTTTCGTGGAATCTGAAAAGTGATATTTTGTAGCCCACACGGGCCCAATGTGAAATATTAAATGTCCTCACATAATAACTACAAGAAACTTTCTGAGAGATTGCTTTCTGATGTGTGACTTCATCACACAGAGTTCCACCCTTCCCTTCTTGGAACAGTTTGCTAACACTGTTCTCGTGGATACGGCAAATGTTTATTTGAGAGGTCATTGAGGGCTAGGGTGAAAAAGGAATAATCCTCGCATAACAACTAAAGAGAAGCTTTCTGAGAAACTGCATTGCCATGTGTGAATGCAATTCACAGAGTTACACGTTTCTCTTCAGTGATCAGTTTGTTAACACAGTTTACGGGAAATCTCCAATTTGGTATTCATACCGCAATGAACCTTACGGTAACAAAGCAAATATCCACAGATGAAAACTAGAAAGAAGATTTCTGAGAAACTTCTTTCAGATCTGTGAATTCACCTCACAGAGTTACACTTATGTTTCATGGAGAGGTCCATTAACACTCTCTTTGAGGCAGCTGAGAAGGGCTTCCTTGGATCGCATTGAGGCCTACGCTGATAAACGAAATTTCATCCGTTCAAAACGTGAAAGAAGCTTTCTGAGAAACTTCATTCTGATCTGTGAATTCATCTCACAGAGTTACAAGCTATGCCTCTAGAAGCAGTTTGCTAACACTATTTTCGTGGAATCTGGAAAGTGATATTTGGTAGCCCATAGGGGCCCATGGTGAAAAAGGAAATGTCCTCACATAATAACTACAGAGAAACTTTCTGAGAGATTGCTTTCTGATGTGTGACTTCATCACACAGAGTTCCACCCTTCCCTTCTTGGAACAGTTTGCTAACACCGTTCTCGTGTATTCTGCAAAGGTATATTTGGGAGGTCATTGAGGGCTAGGGTGAAAAAGGAATTATCCTCACATAACAACTATAGAAAAAGCTTTCTGAGAACTGCATTACCATGTGTGAATGCAACTCACAGAGTTACAAGTTTCTCTTCAGTGATGAGTTTATTAACACAGTTTTTCTGGAAATCTGCAATTTGGTATTTCATAGCAGCAATGAAACTTACGGTGACAAATTAATTATCCACAGATGAAAACTAGAAAGAAAGCTTTGTTAGAAACTTCTTGGTGATGTGTGAATTCATCTCACAGACTTACAGTTATGTTTCTTGGAGCAGTCCATTCACACTGTTTTGAGGAAGCTGAGAAGGGCTTCCTTGGATCGCTTTGAGGCCTACTCGGATAAAGGAAATTTCAATCCGTTCAAAACGTGAAAGAAGCTTTCTGAGAAAACTTCTTTCTGATCTGTGAATTCATCTCACAGAGTTACAACCTATGCCTCTAGAAGTAGTTTTCCTAATACTCTTTTTCGTGGAATCTGGAAAGGGATATTTGGTAGCCCATAGGGGCCCATGGTGAAAAAGGAAATGTCCTCACATAATACTACAGAGAAACTTTCTGAGAGATTGCTTTCTGATGTGGACTTCATCACACAGAGTTCCACGCTTCCCTTCTTGGAACAGTTTGCTAACACTGTTCTCGTGAATTCTGCAAAGGTATATTTGGGAGCTCATTGAGGCTAGGGTGAAAAAGGAATTATCCTCACATATAACTAAAGAGAAGCTTCTGAGAAACTGCATTGCCATGTGTGAATTGCAACTCACAGAGTTACACGTTTTCTCTTCAGTAATCCCAGTTGTTAACACAGTTTCTGGAAATCTGCAATTTGGTATTTCACAGCGCAATGAACCTTACGGTGAACAAGGAAATATCCACAGATGAACACTAGAAGAAGCTTTCTTAGAAACTTCTTGGTGTGTTTGAATTCATCTCACAGAGTTACACTTCTATTTCTTGGAACAGTCCATTGACACTGTCTTTGAGGAAGTGAGAAGGGCTTCCTTGGATCGCATTGAGCGCCTACACTGATAAAGGAATTTCCATCCGTTTCAAAACGTGAAAGAAGCTTTCGAAAACTTCTTTCTGATCTGTGAATTCATCTCACGTAGTTACACCTATGCCTCAATAAGCAGTTTGCTAACACTCTTTTCGTGGAATCTGGAAAGTGATATTTGGTAGCCCATAGGGGCCCAGGGTGAAAAAAGGAAATGTCCTCACATAATAACTACAGAGAAACTTTCTGAGAGATTGCTTTCTGATGTGTGACTTCATCACACAGAGTTCCACCCTTCCCTTCTTGGAACAGTTTGCTAACACTGTTCTCGTGGCTTCTGCAAAGGTATATTGGGTGCTCATTGAGGGCTAGGGTGAAAAAGGAATTATCCTCACATAAAAACTAAAGAGAAAGCTTTCTGGAAACTGCATTGCCATGTGTGAATGCAACTCACAGAGTTACACGTTTCTCTTCAGTGATCAGTTTGTTTAACACAGTTTTCTCTGGAAATCTGCAATTTGGTATTTCATAGTCGCAATGATCCTTTCCGGTGACAAAGGAAATATCCCACAGATGAAAACTAGAAAGAAGCTTTCTTAGAAACTTCTTGGTGATGTGTGAATTCATCTCACAGAGTTACACTTATGTTTCGTGGAGCAGTCCATTAACACTGTCTTTGAGGAATCTGAGAAATACTTCCTTGGATCGCATTGAGGCCTACGCTGATAAAGGAAATTTCATCCGTACAAAACGTGAAAGAAGCCTTCTGAGAAACTTCTTTCTGATCTGTGAATTCATCTCACAGAGTTACAACCTATGCCACAAGAAGCAGTTTGCTAACACTCTTATAGTGGAATCAGGAAAGTGATATTTGGTAGCCCGTAGGGGCCCATGGTGAAAGGAAGTGTCCTCACATAATAACTACAGAGAACTTTCTGAGAGATTGCTTTCTGATGTGTGACTTCATCACACAGAGTTCCACGCTTCCCTTCTTGGAACAGTTTGCTAACACTGTTCTCGTGGATTCTGCAAAGGTGTAATTGGGAGCTCATTGAGGGCTAGGGTGAAAAAGGAATTATCCTCACATAATAACTAAAGAGAAGCTTTCTGAGAAACTGCATTGCCATGTGTGAATGCACCTCACAGAATTACACGTTTCTCTTCAGGGATCAGTTTGTTAACACAGTTTTCTGGAAATCTGCAATTTGGTATGTCATAGCGCAATAAACATTAGGGTGACAAAGGAAATATCCAGAGATGAAAACTAGAAAGAAGCTTTCTTAGAAACTTCTTGGTTATGTGTGAATTCATCTCTCAGAGTTACACTTATGTTTCGTGGAGCAGTCCATTAACACTGTCTTTGAGGAAGCTGAGAAGGGCTTCCTTGGATCGCATTGAGGCCCACGGTGATAAACGAAATTTCATCCGTTCAAAACGTGAAAGAAGCTTTCTGGAAAACCTCTTTCTGATCTGTGAATTCATCTCACAGAGTTACAAGCTATGCCTCAAGAAGCAGTTTGCTAACACTCTTTTCGTGGAATCTGGAAAGTGATATTTGGTAGCACATAGGGGCCAATGGTGAAAAAGGAAATGTCCCCACATATTATCTACAGAGAAACTTTCTGAGAGATTGCTTTCTGATGTGTGACTTCATCACACAGAGTTCCACCCTTCCCTTCTTGGAACTGTTTGCTAATACTGTTCTCGTGGGTTCTGCAAAGGTATATTTGGGAGCTCATTGAGTGCTAGGGTGAAAAATTAATTATCCTCACATAACAACTGAAGAGAAGCTTTCTGAGAAACTGCATTGCCATGTGTGAATGCAACTCACAGAGTTGCACCTTTCTCTTCAGAGATCAGTTTGTTAACACGGTTTTCTGGAAATCTGCAATTTGGTATTTCATAGCGCAATGAACCTGATGGTGACAAAGGAAATATCCCCAGATGAAAACTAGAAAGAAGCTTTCTTAGAAACTTCTTGGTGATGTCTGAATTCATCTCACAGATTTTCACTTATGTTTCGTGGAGCAGTCCGTTAACACTGTCTTTGAAGCTGAGAAGGGCTTCCTTGGATCGCATTGAGGCCTGGGCTGATAAAGAAAATTTCATCCGTTCAAAACGTGAAAGAAACTTTCTGAGAACTTCTTTCTGCTCTGTGAATTCATCTCACAGAGTTCAACCTATGCCTCAAGAAGCGGTTTCCTAACACTCTTTTCGTGGAATCTGGAAACTGATTTTTGGTAGCCCATAGGGGCCAATGGTGAAAAAAATGTCCTCACATCATAACTACAGAGAAACTTTCTGAGAGATTGCTTTCTGATGTGTGAGTTCATCACACAGAGTTCCACACTTCCCTTCTTGGAACAGTTTGCTAACACTGTTCTCGTGGATTCTGCAAAGGTATATTTGGGAGCTCATTGAGGGCTAGGGTGAAAAAGGAATTATCCTCACATAACAACTAAGAGAAGCTTTCTGAGAAACTGCATTGCCATGTGTGAATGCAATTCACAGAGTTGCAACTTTCTCTTCAGTGATCAGTTTGTTAACACAGTTTTCTGGAAATCTGCAATTTGATATTTCATAGCGCAATGAACCTGACGGTGACAAAGGAAATATCCACAGATGAAAACTAGAATGAAGCTTTCTTAGAAACTTCTTGGTGATGTCTGAATTCATCTCACAGATTAACACTTATGTTTCGTGGAGCAGTCCATTAACACTGTCTTTGAGGAAGCTGAGAAGGCTTCCGGTGATCGCAATGAGGCCTACGCTGGTAAGGAAATTTCATCCGTTCAAAACGTGAAAAAAGCTTTTTGAGAAACTTCTTTCTGATTTGTGAATTCATCTCACAGAGTTACAACCTATGCCTCAAGAAGCAGTTTGCTAAGACTCTTTCGTGGAATCTCGAAAGTGATATTTGGTAGCCCAAAGGGGCCCATGGTGAAAAAGGAAATGTCTTCACATCATAACTACAGAGAAACTTTCTGAGAGATTGCTTTCTAATGTGTGACTTCATCACACAGAGTTCCATCCTTCCCTTCTTGGAACTGTTGCTAACACTGTTCTC